>NW_007254923.1:610379-631998 GCF_000164805.1 Carlito syrichta | reverse complement strand
TCGAACCCGCGGGCTCAGGCAGTCCACTCACCTCAGCCTCCCAAAGGCGCGGGATTACAGGCTGAGCCACCGAGCCAGGCTCATGTCACGTTTTAAAATTCAATTTTCTTCTAAATTTTAATTAGAGTATAACAAATTGTACAACAGTGAGAATTTTAGAGATCCTTTTTATGTGACAAGTTGTATTTCCCTAGGACAAACTCAAGGCACTAGTATTTGTTAAATGAAATTATTTTTGTTAGCGTATTTAAAACTTTAAGTAACTGGTGATTTTTTTTCTAAGCACTTGGGCTTATTTGTTTAATTTTGGAGATAAATCAATAGCAAAGATATGCTTATATTTACTTTACTTTTTTTTAATATTGGGGTTATATAGGTTGGGAGTGTTTTATATCTTCCATATATAAAAAACAATGAGTTAAGTTTTTGAACTTATGACATACCTCAAGATAATTTTTAACCTTGAGATAAAATACAGATTTTCTTCCTCTTTATCAATGTATTTGTTACTCTGCCATCATGAATAATTTAATTATTCATTTTAAATGTCAATGAAGTCTGCACAATCAATATTTGATTAAAAAAATTATAATTAATTTTTTTATTATGACTTTTCCATTCTGGGAAATAAAATTTTGCTTTGAATTTGTGATTTCTAATAATAAATTTTTGTACATAAAATAACTTCATTTTTAAAGATAACACATCATTGCAATGTACAGAGAATTCTCTCTTTAAACAATCTTGAAGGTTACTTACTCTTTCTTTACAGATGTGAAAAATGAAGTTTATATAGAATAGTAAATACATGAACTATCAATCAAATTGTATATATTTGCCTGTGTACCATAACATTAAAATCATATATTGTTTAACAATAGAGATACATTCTTAGAAATGTGTTATTACATGGTTTTGTCACTGTGAGAACATCAGCGTGTACATACACAAGTTTACATGGTACAGCCTCCTTCACACCTAGGCTGCACGCCATGGCCTCTTATTTGTTGGCTACAAACCTATTCAGACATTACTGTAGGCAATTGTAGCACAGTGAGACTGTCTAGATATGTCCCTAAACAGGAAAGGAACAGCAAAAATACAGTACAAAAGGTAAAAAACAATATATCTGTATGTGATTCTTACTATGAATGAAATTGCTCTTGATGAGTCAGTGAGTGAGAATTTAGTGAATGTGAAGGCCTAGGACATTATTGCACATTCGTGTAGACTTTATAAACACCCTACATGTAAGTTACACTAAATTTATTTTTACATTTTTCAATAACAAATTAATCTTAGCTCACTATAATGTTTTTACTTTTAATATTTAATTTTTAAGCTTTTTGATTCTTTTGTAATAATATTTAGCTTAAAGCACACATTATGCACCTATACAAAAATATTTGATGACTTCACTCTATAAAGTTTATTTCTTTCTTTTTTTCTTTCTAAACTTTTTACATTGAAAACAAAACCACAAACACACACATTAGCCTAGGCCTACACAGGGTCAGCATCATCAATGTCACTCTTTCGCCTCCGCATCTTGTCCCACTGGAGGGTTATCAGGGGGAATAACATACATGGAGCTGTCATTTCCTGTGATAACTATTCCTTCTTCTGGGGTACTGAAGGCCATGTCTCAGACTGTTTTATATTTCGCTTTTTTTAAATAAGTAGAAGTCCACTCTAAAACAATAAAATGTCTGGTATAGTTAATACATAAACTGCCAATATAGTAATTTATTGCCATCACCAAATATTATAGACTGTACATAACGGGATGTGCTATAATTTTACAACTGGCCACACAGCAGGTTTGTTTACATCAGAATCACCATAAACACATAAAAAAATGCCTTGCCTATGACATTACCGCGGCTATGATGTCGCTAGTCCATAGAAATGTTTCAGCTCTATTATAATTATAAGAGACCATTAATGTATATATGGTTTCTCATTGACCAAAAATGTCGTTATGTGGTGTGTGACCTTATTTCTTTTGTGCAATTGCTTTGTAAAATCTTAAAACAGTCTTCAAGTACTTCAGGTGACTATTAAAAAGAATGAAATGTATTGCTCAGGGTCATCACCAAAGCAGAGTATAAATGTATTCAGAGGAAACTTGGTGACTAAATAGTCGGGAGGATTGAGGACCACGACCCACATATTCTAATCAGGAATAAAATCCAAGTACAAAAATAACAATCGTAATAACAACAACAAATCTGCAGAACTAGTCCGGTGAGGAAAATACTGCTTTTCTCTCTGAGGTTTGAGTGCTCCAGTTGGCAACCTTCCAGGTTGTGTTCTGAAACCTACTTTATACTCTCCTGCTACGATGAACACAGCAAGAGCTCCACTGCATGGATTATTTTCATCAAGAGCTCCAGGACAGGGGTAGTCCATGTAAACCATATTTTCTGGAATTGTCAGAGCCAAGGTCCTGAATAGCTCCAAAACTGTTCTGTGGTCTGATTATGAGAGCCTACACATATGGCCTGAACCTCTTAGCTGTAAAGACTGAGAAGGGCACAAATGGCATTTCCATGTTCTATAAAGAGGCAGATCTTTAACTAAGGTAATAACATATGGCATTTCCATGTGCTATAATGAGAAAGATCTAAAATTGAGATCATAAGATATAGACAGAGGTGGATCTGTAATATTTCTGGAGTTTTTTAAATAACAAAATATAAAATTAGGTGCAGAAACTTAAAATATTCTGAATAGAATGAATATAAAGGATATCCTTATCTGCTAGAAACTATAGGAGGAAAACATTGTTTTTTAAAATTATGTATGATGTTAGCTGTAGATTTGTGTAGGTTTTAATTATCAAACTGAAGTAGTTCCCTCCTATTAACATTTGCTGAGATTTTGATTTTTTAAATCAGAAATAGAGTTCAAATTTTGAACATGTTTTCACCTACTGGTATAATTTCATTTTTTCCCATTTACTCTTTAAATGAATAGACTTCACTGATTGTTTTACTCATCTCATATCCCTTATATAATACCTCTTGGTTGTGATGTGTTACTGTTTTCGTAAGTTATTTTAATTTTCTAGTATTTTGTTAAAAAATTTCCCTTGAAACTTCTGATTTGCTTCATGGATTAGTTAGTACTGCACTGATTGCTCTTAAAAATATTTTCAAATTTATCAAATAATCTTTTATCATTTATTTTATGTTTAGTGTTTTATCAGAGAACACTGAACAGTTTCCGGTCTTTAAAAGTTAATAAGATTTATGACCTAGAATGTGATCTATCTTGGCAGATGAAGGCATTGCTAAATCGTGCAGATTGATTTGTTGTTGTATAATTGTTCTGTGCATTGAAGGATGTCTAGCATCTGGGTCTTATGTCCCCTACCTGATAGAGGCCTATCACAATCATTTTACAAGCAAATTTCCCTAAAAATGTTTTAAATGCCTGTTAGAGGCATTGATGTCTTCTAATGAAAATGATTGATGAACACATAAATATAACAATTATCTAATAAATTCTGTATTTGAATATTAGATATTTTAGATTTACTTGTTCTTGATACTATTTAAACATTATAAAATATAAAATTATAGGTTCATATGACTTTTGTCTTCATCAATTTGTATAAATAAAAATTAAGAAGAAAATTATTTATTAATAAATTGTGTTTTAATTTAGTTTTTTTCTCTCTCGCACACTGTGTATGTGTGTGTATTTTTTGTTCCCACACAAGTACATCTTGCATCATACTAATCTATATTTGCAGAACAAATGCACAAAAAAATGCAGAAAAATGCACAGAAAAATGCAGAAAAAAAATCCTGTCTCCAAATTTGTAGCTTTTATTGTGATGAAATTGATGTGAGTTCGTTAAACATTTTTCCTTTTAATTTTGTCAAAGGGAATGTGGCTTGAGAAAGAGTTCCATGATGGTAGTGGTAGGTAAACTGTGAACCATTTGATAATCACTAAATAATGACAGCTTTGAAGAAGCAATTTAGACCAGCTGCACTGGACTGCCTGGACCCATCATTATTTCTACTCTGTGAAATAAGCTGTCATTATGGTTCACACAAACATATTTCTGTCTTTTCATAACTAGAACAGCTCAGCTGGGACAATCAATGAAGGAGAGAGCTACTGTATAAAATTTCTGTTTTGAAGAGAGGATAGGTTAATAGCAACATTATTTAAGGTATTTAGAAAAAAGTCCTATTTTTCTGTTCAACAAATGGTATTGTTATGTCCTTTACTGATGCTGATGACAATAATTTTAAACTTCACCAACAGTTCATTCCTCAGTAGAGATAAGTATAACTTCATAACTTGGTATATGACCTGATTGATATTAACTAAAATAATTGGATTGGTTTTGTTTATTTTATTTACTTCCTTATGTTTTAAACTATAGGGAGAAGAGTGAGCATAGGGCAATTGGTGAATATTTACATTATTTTTTAAAACAACTTGAAATTCTCTAAAAAACTAAACAAACCAAATCAGCATCTAATACATGATTGTACTCCATTAAATGTTGGCACATTTCACAAAAACAATTAATATTAATAGTACTACTACTCCTAGAAAAAACTTTCTTGAATAATTGCTTTGTGTTAGAGATGTGCATTGTCTAATACAATATATTTTAAACTTCACATTAAAACATAGATAGATGCTGTGCCCAGCAAAATGAAGACCTAGAAATTGAAACTGAATTTGATTACTCCAACAGCGTCCATTCTCAAGTCATTCCATACTATTCCCAAAGGGTCAAAATAAGTCTAGCTTAGAATGTGGAGAGTGTGAAGACAGTGTCCTACGACGTGACAATAGAATGTACAAAGGTATGAAGACGGCTAAGGGGCATGGCTTCTTTACTGATCCATAATGAGTTTATATAGGGTTAAAGGATAAAACTCAAAGAGCACAATTACTAAGAATAAAGCTACATAGAAATTCATGAACAAAATCAGGAAGGGATTTGCAAAGAGTGGTGAGCAGTCTGATTTAATCCTGAGAGCATCACAGAATCATTAAATGATTTTAAGAAAATAAATAATCTTTTTTATTATGTGTATGGAACTTTCCTTTGTTTATATAGTTAATGTATTATAGAGATATTAGACTGGAAATAGAGTGACTATTTATGAAGTTGATTCAGTATTAAGGTTTCTAGAAGGCAAGTCCTAGTTTTGGGTTGTCAGTGATATTCTTAGATCACAGAATTGCAAGGATTTTTTTGTGCTATATTAAGTGTGAAATTTCAAAATAATATCATTGTTTCTGGGTAGGACATTTGTTAATACTTTTAAACATTGTTTGGCAAGGTCTTACATAACCTGAGGAAATTTTGGAAGGCATAGATAGTTTAAAGAATTTCAGATAAATACATCTCCATTATTATTTTTTTAAATCTGTAGCTAGCTTCTGTATACAGTTTTATTTTAAATTTTCTCTCCCCACAAGGTCTAAACTACAAGTACATGAAAATCTAGAAATCTAGGCATTTTTAAGTTTAATTTCCCTATTCTTTGAGGGAAGAAAATTATCTTGACTTATCTCTGTCCACTTCCTAATTAAAGAAGTCACTAGGCAAACCTTAGTTCATTCAAGACCATTGGATGTGTGTTTCTGCTGTAAAGCCTATGGGAATTCAAGTCACATTCTTACATTTGCCTGTACCTTGGCTGTTCCGACCCTCTAACCTTACCTATCATACCTGTGTGTCAGTGGAATTCTTACAAAGTTTTTCTCAACTACTTTTCTGGAATAATATTCTACCTCAGGATGGCAAATCGTGAGTCAGTCTTGGTACCATTCTTTGCTTGATGGGTGCAAATGTATCTAGTTTAAAGTATCAGTGAAAGATTGTGGAAGTAAAAACAAGGTCTCTCAACAAACTCATTTTTGGCAAAGCCATCAGTAACAATCACCAGGGAAAAGAAACCATATTTAGCAAATGGTTCTGGGAAAACTGGCTAACCACATGCAAAAGAATGAAATAGGACCCCTAAATGTTACCATAGACAAAAAATCAACTCCAAATGGATCAAAGATCTAAATGTAAATCCTCAAACTATAAGAATCCTAAAAGAAAACAGGAAACACCCTTATGCACATCGAAGTAGAAAACAAATTTTTGACCAAGACCATAAAAGTGAATATCCTAAAAGCTAAGATAGACAAGTGGAACCTAATCAAGTTGAAAAGCTTTTACACAGTGAAGTAAACCATAAACGAAGAGATAACTCACAGAATGGGGAAAAAATGTGCATTTGACTAAAGTCTAATATTCGATATCTATAAGGGACTCAAATGAAGTGAAAGGAAAAACAAAATAAAACTTACGGCCCCAAGAAAAAGTGGCAAAGGACATATAAACAGACAATGTTCAAAAGATGACATACAAACAGCCAATCAACACTTGGAAAACTGCTCAGCCTCACTAATCATCAGAGAAAAGTAAATCAAAACTATAATGAGATACCACTTAACTGGTAAACATACCTATTGTTAATGAGTCAAAAAACAACAGGTGCTGGCACAGGTACAAAGAAAAGGCAATGCTTCTATACTGTTGGTGGAGGTACAGGTTAATTCAACCTCTATGGAAAACAGTTGGTGCTTCCTAAAAGAACTCAAAAGTGATCTTCTATACAACCCAGGAGTCCCTCTTCTAGGAATATACTCAGAGGAAAATAAATCTCTCCTCCAAAAAGACACCTGCACATCAGGTTTATTGCCACACTATTCACAATAGTAAAAGCATGGGACCAACCCTGCTGTCCATCAAAAGTGGACTGGATAAAGAAAATGTGGCCCATAAACATGATGGAGTATTACGCAGTCATAAATAACAATAAAATCATGGGCTTTGCAGCAAATTGTATGGAGTTGGAGACCATCATACCAAATGAACTATCGTAGAAACAAAGAACTGAATATCGCATGTTCTCACTCAAAAGTGGGTCCTGAACACTAATCATATTAGCACAAGGGAGGGATTGGCAGTCACTGGGCACTGCTAGGGAAGGGAGGGAATGAAATAGATTGGGGGCACAAGACAGCACAAAGGGTGTCTGGTCCACCACCAGGGAGAGTGAGGGCCAGGTAGAAGCCCAAACTTCACCAGCATGCACCCTGCCTATGTAGTTAACACTCACGTGTACCTATCTGTATAACAAAAACAAAAAACTAAACAAAATAAAATGGAATAAAATTAAAAGCATCCATGCAGATTTTTCATACTTCGCCTTTTGTACATGGAGAATCATAGCTCATTTCAATTAAGATAAAAATTAGGGAGTTGTAACTAGTACTTAAAACCCAATCTTTACCTTACTCAGAATATTTTCTCCCCATAATTTTAATATCTTCTTTTCAATTGTTTTCTTCTGTTTACATCACAACTGTATTTAAGGTTTGTCACCTGTAAATCTAACTTAGATCTACATTTGTCTCTTGAGATTATTCTTTATCTGCACTAATTGATTAAAAAGGCCTTTTGTAATATAGTGTCAATTCCATATTTCATGAACTCATTTTTATTATTCCACTCACTACACCAGATTTCTGACCCAATAATTTCACTGAACCCTATCACCAAGGCAATCATAGCATTCACTTCTTGTTTTTGTTTAATCCAACTAATTTTATGTTGAGTTCTCAGCCCCTGGGGTCTACAAAAATTTGTGCAAAACTCATTTCACCATTTAATCATATTCTATTATTTTAAATTGTTTTCTAGCAATTGCTAATCAAATTTCATCTCAGTAATATTTAGCAAATCAATGAAATGTTAGCGGAGTCTAGCCTAAAAATAAAAAATTTCAAGATTCTCTTTACATAGAATTTCAATTTTATATGTGTTAATCATAGGCCTAATTATTGCCTATGGTTTGGTCAACAGATACCTTGAGAAATTTTATAAAGTTATCATCTTAAAGTGATGTTCTTACTTGGCTTCTGTGACAAAATATTCTGCCTTATCCTCTACTATCTCTCATCGTATTTTCCAGTCTCATTCACTGTGTGCTTTCTTTGCTTGCTTATGTATTATTACACTTCATGTTCCTCCCTGATGTTGTTTTCTCATATTGTTCTAATATACGTGCTCATTTTTGAACTCATCCTCTCTCATGAATAAAATTTCATCTCTGTAATTAATTTTAAAGATTATTTCTTCAGCTCAGCATTTTTAAAAATTTTGTCCTCTATATCATAGTGCTTACTTGATGATGCCTCTAAAATTCCTATAGATATTTCTCTACTATTCCTCTATTTATTTTCCTGATTAAGGACACTTTTCTCCATTCAATCAGCAGAAGATTCTTTTTTTTTTATTTTTATTTTTTTGAGTTGGAGTCTCACTCTGTCGCCCCGCTCCCGGTCACCGCAGCCTTAACCTGCTGGGCTCCAGCGATCCTTCCGCCTCAGCCTTCCAAGTAGCCGGAATTATAGGCATGCGCTACCACGCCCGGCTGATTTTTTTTTTTTTTTTTTTTTTTTAATTGTAGAGATGAGTTCTCACTGCCCAGCGGGTCTCGAACTGCGGGCTCAGGCAATCCACTCACCTCAGCCTCCCAAAGGCGTGGGATTACAGGCTGAGCCACCGAGCCCGGCTAGCAGAAGATTCTTAATCATTACTTTGTTTTTACTCCTGTTCTCATAAACATCAAAGTATGTCTTATAGTTTTCCTTGTATCTTTTGTTCACTTGTTAAGTTTCAACCCCTACGCTAATACTTTGTTTCAGAACCCCGTTTTCTCCTCTCTTAACTATGGCTATATTCTTCAAAATGCCTCCTAACTGCATTTTTCTATACTTCTCCTCCATGGCTTCCACGATAATTTTTCTAAACTACCAGATTTACCATATGACTCCTTTGTACCATATGACTCCGTTGCTTAAAACTATTCAGTAGATCAGAATTTCTTATATGATGAAGCCCCAAATTCTTAGCATGTTGTGCCAAGTTCCCCAAGATTTAGGTGCTCCAAAGAGCTGGGGGGGTGTTTGCTTTCCATCTAACCCCTTAATTCAGTCTTACCAAAATAAATATGACTTCGGTGCCTTTTCTGTTATTCCTACATCATCTTATTAAACATATATATTTTCATAGCTGTCTCACACTATGTAATAAAGTGCGTACAAGCAGTATGTCAGCAAATCTTGTATTTTGCCTGGTAGGATCAGATTGTATAAAAATGACAAGTTAAATTTCTGTCATACAGAAATCACAATTTCAAGGTTTTCTTTTCCTTCCTTAATCACAGTCTACTACAATTTAGTAGACTGTAAATACAATTATAGTAGACTGTAAGTAAAATTACAAATTGTATTAGTAAGTAATGAAACAACTTATTGGTAGACTAACATATTAGAAAATAAAACAATATGCTCACGTTCTCTTTAATACATACATTAAGTCTGTCCACTGTTTAAAGTTAATTTGAGCTATGGAGTGTTCCTAGATTACTTCATGAGAACTGAAATCTTAATGTCTGTGCTATTAACAGCTGTTGTTTCCTAGGCAGTCATTAACCTTCTACGTTCATAAGTAGTGATTTCAATTTAGCAAGGTTACTGTGCAGACTCAGGAAGATAACTATATTTAAATTCTAGCATATATTAAGTGCATGATGTATTTTTTTGGTGATTTAGTCTTCAAATTTCTCTTATAAATTATAAAGCATATTCATATGACGTGCAGCATTTTTTCTTGTATTTTCACTTCTATGGATATTAACCTTATTAATAGCACATTCATTCCTAGAACGAGTAAACATATGTTTTATTTATTTTTTACCCTTGCCTTTATCTAGTATAATGTCATATTTCATAGCTGCTTAAAATCACTTGTAGAATAAATACATTTCTTTCCCATATGCAAATCCCTTCACCTTATGAAATACAAACATCACATTCTATATACAAACAGGCAAAACTCACACATGCAAGGCTCGTAAATAAAGATTACTTCCACTACTAATTTATTGTGCAATACATTATTTAAAATAAAAATAAAAATATTTATTTTTATTGCTAGTAAAAATGAAACAAATTCTGTTCACAATAGTGAAAAAAATAAAAAGATTCAAAAGATAAATTCAACCAGGATGCTATAAGATTTATATAAGAAAATATGTAAAATTTTATTTTAAAAAATTATGATAATAATGGAATGAATGGAGAGACATATGCCCCCTGGATGAGGATATTCAGTATCATAAGTACAGTTTACCTCAGGAGAGCAATGAATGGAAGTTAGAGAATATACAGTATGATAGATACAGTTTACTCCAGAGAGTAGTGAATGGAAGTTAGTTATTTTATTCTTCAAAGGCAACCCTGCCTTGAATGATAAAATAGTATTTTCTATGCAAAAGAAAGAATGTCTTTCCCTTTTAATTTTTTACAGAGCATATAGCAGTCCAGTTTCAAGGAACAAATTCTGATTATAATATTATATATTTTCCACAATACTATTTACTTTTAACAATGCCATAATTATTTTTTGTGTCATAATTTTAAAGTAAAAAAAAACTTGTTTTTTTGTCAGTCTCTTAATGTTTCACCCAATGAGTCTTGTCTAAGAAGAAATAAACTAGCCATGTTTTATACATTCAATCAGTTTGAACAAGACTATTGTTCCAATATTTCCAGCAGAACATGCAACAGTATTATTAATCTCAAATGAAATTCAAAAAGTATATTCTCCTCAGTATAAAGGAGCTTCACAGGTGGTTTTATCTTTCTTTCTTTTCTTTTCGTTTCTTTTATTTTTTCATTTTCTTTTTTCTTTCTCCTTTTTGCCTCATGATAATCATATTGTTCAGTCTGAGCGGTTTTGTTTCACTTCAGTGGAAGGCTGAATAGTCCCTTTATACCAGTGCTTTGATTTAAGTAAGCCACCATAGTCCTTGGATTCTAATGCAGTCCTTTAACAGCTCCTTGAAAGTCTAATGAACCTTAAGCATATTCATAACAGTTCAAAGAAAGTTCCATGTATTCACTTACAATACATATGCAACACAGATTTTTAAAAAAATATTTATGTTTGGTGTGTAGAACTCCCTCTTTCAAAGGGTCAATATTGTACTGAGATAGAACTAGATGAAGAACAGTTCTCTCCTCATCCAACCTCACACTCCGTTCTGGTTCAACACCACAGACACTATTTTAAAAATATTTTAATTTTCATAAGTATTAAATGTAAACTGTCCTTTTGTGTTTCTCATTAGTAAAGTAATACTGCTGCTACTGCTAATACTTCTGCTACTACTAATAGTACTTAGTATGCATCTAAAATCATAGAACAAGCCGGGCTCAGTGGCTCAGCCTATAATCCTGTGCCTTTGGGAGGCTGAGGTGAGTGGATTGCCTGAGCCCGCGGGTTCGAGACCCGCCTGGGGCAGCGAGACCTCATCTCTACAATAAATCAAAAAATCAGCGGGGCGTGGTAGTGCATGCCTGTAATTCCGGCTACTTGGAAGGCTGAGGCGGAAGGATCGCCGGAGCCCAGCAGGTCGAGGCTGCGGTGGCCAGCAGCGGCCACTGCACTCCAGTCTGGGCGACAGAGTGAGACTCCAACTCAAAAAAAAAAATAAAATAAATCAAATCAAATCATAGAACAATGGTATTAATGTCATCATTTCAAAGATGAGTGAGCTGAGACAAAACTATTAAGTATGAAGTAGAAAAGATTACATAAAATGGGTACACACTCTTTCTAAACCAAGAAAGAATTAAAAAAAAAAAAACATAATACAGAAATGTGCCTTCCAGTTCTTCATTCAAGTTGATTATTGTTATTATAAATACTAGTGGGAAATCAACTTGTCTTCTATATAAGAAAGCATTCTCCTTTCTGCAGTGGAATTTGGCATACTGCCATCTTAGCAATGCCACCAGTGTACCTATTCTGTATAAATCATTTGTCCCACTTAAGTCAAAGGGAGGTTTTTTTAAAGAGATATGTAACAATTTTTCTTATTCAGCAAAGAGAAAAATCATAGTAAATTCTATTGTCACAACAATAATTATGTACTTTAATACTTACAAATACAGTGTGTATGTAAAAAAATGATATGTAGCTTCCTATGATTTAAGACAACTAAATTGCCATACTTTTTATTTTGGTGACATAGATATTTCTTCTTTACTTAAAAACATTATAACAAAAACAAGACCAGAAACCTACATATTAAAAGTATATTTTTATGTTAAAAAATGCAATGCAGTTTTAACAGAAATATTTATTTCCTAGTTATTGAGTGTATATTGATTTAAAATAAATTGGTTCAAAAATAGATTTATTTTTAAATGTACTTTCAGAAATCTTGTAATAAATCGTTGAAGTTCATTTAATTTGGAATGAAGTTACATGAAGTTAAATTTAAATCACAGATACAAGTGTAAACATTTGAATAAATACTATGCCAATTTAAAATGGAGATAGATTGCAAACTGGATAATATTGTTTGACTGTTATGTGAAATAATTATGTAAAAAGGACATTTTACCGAACACAGAAATAACTAAGTTAATGTCAATTTATAATTACTAAGAACATTTTATCATGTGATAATTTTTAAAAATTAAGCATTTATTTAAAGAGAATAGCCAAATACAATGGAGAGTTATATTGGTATTGCTTTTTCAAGGTGGAGTAAAATAGTAATTGGATTTTTCACATATATTATTTATTTGCAGATTCTCTCTCAAGTGTTAGTGCAGGTATGTTACACACATCAGCATTTTCCACAGATATTTTACAACTACAGTGTTCCTGGCACAAAGATAGGTATCTGGTAAATATTGGTGAATAGAAGAAAACAAAGTGAAGTCACTGCCCCATAGTCACTATAGTCTATTTTCTGAGACCAATTTTATGGTAAAGCTAACAACTAATTTGAAAGTGATGCTCACACTAACTGCCTAGTTACAATTACCTGAGTGGATTGCCTGAGCCCGCGGGTTCGAGACCCGCCTGGGCAACTTGGCAAGCCCTCATCTCTACAATAAATCAAAAATTAGCCAGGCGTGGTAGCGCACGCCTGTAGTTCCAGCTACTTGGAAGGCTGAGGCGAAAGGATCGCCGGAGCCCGGCAGGTCGAGGCGGCGGTGGCCGGGAGCGGCCACTGCATTCCAGTCTGGGCCACTGAGTGAGACTCCAACTCAAGAAAAACAAAAAAAACCCAGAAACGGTTACCAACAAACTGCAACCACCGCAATCACAGTAGTAGTAATAATAGTGTACTAAACTAAAACAGTAAAAGTCACTATTATTTTCAGCAAATTGCTCAATATTATATTTAGGAATAACAAATGTTTTGGAATTTCACAATTATTTTATTCATTCTGCATTGAGTGTGTTAAATATATAGACATACATGAAAAGAAACCCCTGGACACTACCACCATAAATCCCTGTCTATGTTTGCCATTTTCTTTTTTCTTTTAGATTCCACATATAAGAAAATGCAGTATTTATCTTTCTGTGTCTGGCTTATTTTACTTAGCAAATGTTCCCCCATTTTCCTCCATGCTATCACAAAAAGGAAGACCTCCTTTTTTTTTAGGCTGATGTTCCATTGTGTGTGACACACATGCTTACATATAATTTTCTTTATCTATTTATAGTTGATGGACACAGGTTGTTTCCATATCTTTCCTTTCACAAATAATGCTTGCAGTAAACATGGGGATGTAGCTATTTCTTCAAGATATTGATTTAGACTTTCTTTGCAGATTCCTTGACAAATAGAATAGGAATGCTAGATGCATTGACAAGTGGATACATCACTGCCAGAGGGATTGCTGGATCAGATGGCAGCTCCACTTCTAATTTTTTGAGAAGACTCCATACTGTTTTTCATAATGGTTGTACCAATTTGAATTCACACCATCAATGTACAAGCATTTTCCTTTCTTCACATCCTTGCCAGCACAAATAGCCATCCTGACAGGTGTGAGGTGGTCTTTCATTGTGATTTTGATTTCCTTATACTTATTGACCAGTTTATGTTTTATTTGAAAAAATATCTTTCAGGTCATTTGCCCATTTAAAAAAAAAAAAAGGGATTATTTGGCTTTCAGATATCAATTGTTGGGTGTTTTCACTGGAAATCAATGAAGCAAATAAATTTCATATAATATCAAAATTAAGTACTTGATACATTATTTTTGAGAAAACACAGACTTAGAAAACAAATAGTTTTCAAAAGTTCTAAAACTAGTATGTAGTGAAGAAGAGTTTTGAATTCATCCTTCTTATTCATAAGCCTGTACTGTGTTGCATACCTCCACTCTAAAGTGAGTTTATCTGGCCATGCAAATGCTTTCACATATGGTTCTCATCTTGCTTTATCCAAGAAATAAAAGAATATAAACAAGAAAGTGTATTGTGGCATTCTCTCAAATAATCACAATATCGAACTTGTGGATTCACTCTTTGGAAATACTCTTAAGTTGCTTTGATAAACTTTGAGGAGTTTCACTGTATAACTACAATGCATGAGGTGATGTATTCATCACACTTCAAACCTGTTTGTTTTCTCATTTCATTCAGGCTACTTCCCAGAGCTGCCATAAATTTGTCTGCATGCATTGAAATTGTCTTGAGTATGTTGATGTTTTCCTTGACCAAGAATTCTAAGGGAGAGAAAAGGCAAAGATCTCATTCAAGCTGCTTCTAAGAATCTTTTAGCAGAAAACATTGCATTTACTGTAGGCACTGAGATCTCTATTCTTAGAATTTCAAGTCTTTCTCAGAAGAAAATTATTTTATTTTGGCATGAATATTTCTGAAAAAAGAAATATCAATTTATATAAATATAAGTAATATAAAATTAGTCAATGTATTTAAATGCACTAAAATGAATAGAAAATGATAATTATTTTTTGGAATATTAATAAATTGACATGTATATCTTCAAATTATGGCTTAAAATACAATAGTCAGTAGACACACTAGGTTTAAAAAATGAAAGTACTTATATTTTCCTAAATCATTTATCCTCCCTTAAGAGGTAAAAGTTTGCTTTTGATGAGTTATTTGAATACCTGCATATAAAGTTTGTTTGTTTGTTTAGTGAGAAAGCAGGATTTATTAAGAGAACAGAAAGCTCCCACAGTGGTAGGGGACCTGAAGGGGTTGCCATAAAGATTTTTTAAAAATGCATTATACTTGTTTATAAATATATTTGTGCTCCTTATTTTCTATACAATAGTAGAAACTTTGTTGTTAAAAGTCATTCAATACAACATATTTTTTGTCTTTAAATAAAAAATTCATTCTTCTGTGTTAGTAGCTAATGAGATAATTACAATGGATATTTGCCATTCCTAGTTGTTCAATGTCCTTTGAATTTTTCTAATTATTTTCATAATTTCCTACCCTGGGAATCAATACTCTTCTAGGTAAAAGTAAAAACATAAAATAAAAACAAAAACATTTCTTTCCCAGTGTAATCGGCATTTTCTGATATCTACTAATGCTAAGAGTAGGCATAGTCTGTGACCTAGCACAATGATGCAGCAGTGAAAATAAAATGCTTTCAGTCACCTGCAACACACTGGATGAAATTCACAAACGTAGTGATTAGTGGGTGGTGAGAAGAGAAGCCAGTAAAACAGTATATTGTGTATGTTTCCTTTTATATAATGTTCAAAAACAATAAAATTATCTAAACTATGAAGTTAAAAGTCAAGGTAGTAGTTAAGTTTGGGAAGGAGAAATGGAATTGTAATGAAGAGGGTATAACGTTTCTGGAATGATAGTGGTACCATATTCCTTGATCAGGTTATGTTTACTTGGTTATATTTACCTAGTAATACTTCCAGTTGCAATACTATAAATAATGTATTTTTCTCTATGCATAATACATCAATAGCAGTATTAATAAAATTTAACAAAATTTCTTTAAATCCTGGAGAAACAAAAAGAAAGGTTCTTTTTTGTTTTGTTTTGTTTTATTTTTAACTCAGTAAAGCCATGTTCAGCCAATCAAACATGCATCCATATGCTATGCATAAGGAAGAGTTGACATCTGGCCCCTGACAATGAAGTAGTGAAGGCATCTAGTTTTGGGGACAGCTCTGATGGAGGATTGAACATGTATTTACTATGGTAGCAGCAACGTTTTGCTTTTATTATTATTGCCTGTTTAGTAAGCAAGCTTAATTTTGAAGTCCTTTTAGGGATAGTTGATATCCTAATATACTTTATTAAATTTCTTTCTGCCTTGACTTCTTAAAGTAAATTCTGGTGTGTGCAACTAAGAAAACCGATTTTTTTTTTAAAGTAATCTGTTTACAAAACTACATAACATTGGCATTTGCAATCTGACCTTATGTCCAACAGCCATAATTAACTTATTTTTGTCCTTCCTTATAAATTGAAATATAGATACAGAAAACACTTAAAATTACTATGATAATCTTGTAAATGTTTCTAGTTTTGGAACGATTAAATTTGCATGTCTCTGATCTGCCCTTTCTCCAAATTCAATCAGTAAAATAACTGTGACCCTCTGCTAGCAGTTGGAAGAAAATTGAGATGCATCTTATACCCGGAATTCTTATGAAGAAAGAACTACGTTTAGTAGCCAGTGCCTAATGCCAGTGGAGCATCTGGAGTTGAGTGGCTAAGAAAAAGACTTTTGTTGCCGGGCTCGGTGGCTCAGCCTGTAATCCCACGCCTTTGGGAGGCTGAGGTGAGTGGATTGCCTGAGCCTGCGGGTTCGAGACCCGCCTGGGCAGCGAGACCTCATGTCTACAATAAATAAAAAAATCAGCTGGGCCATGGTAGCGCGCGCCTGTCATTCCGGTTACTCGGAAGACTGAGGCAGAAGGACCGCCGGAGCCCAGCGGGTCGAGGCTGCGGTGGCCGGGAGCGGCCGCTGCACTCCAGTCTGGGCGACAGAGTGAGACTCCGACTCAAAAAAAACCACTTTTGCTTCCCTATAGAGGCTGAGCAAAGGCTGCAGATTAATTGTTGGGCATGAAGAGTAAGGATGTAGAGCAGAGTGATGAGAAATAGCTAAAATAAGCATACAGAGCTCTGTCGATCCAGACATTTAAAAATGGAAACAAATCACATTAACTTTGAGAATTTCTTAAAATTAATTAATATATTTCTATTTTTTAGTTTGAAGTTGTGGGGTAAAATTCGGACTTAGGTCTACAAATGTTTATCATGTGGGTACCCTTGTTGATGACCCCTGGCAGTTTCCCACTACTACCAATCCTTTTCTTATAGTATTACGATAATTGTTCAAGATCTGCTTTTGAGTGAGAACATGTGATACTCAGTTCTTTGTTTCTGGGATAGATCATTCAGTATCATAGACTCTAAGTTCATCCAAGTTGCTGTGAAGTCCACAACTTTGTCCTTCTTTATGACTGCACAAGCATGTTTATTGCAGCATTATTCACAATACCAGAAATAAGGAACAAACTGTGCTGCCCATCAGAAGAGGACCGGATTAAAAAAATGTGGTACATATAAACTGTGAGTTTTGAACAAAGAACATTAGTAATGCAAAGGGGGAAAAGGGATATTTGGAATAACCCTTTATTTAGTCTGGCCTAATTAAGACTTTTTTTCCAATTAGTAGGTATAAGTGAAAATAAATTTAGCTATTAACCTAATCATGACTTTGTTTTCAGATCAATCTTAAGCCTGTATTTTAGTTTTCTTTTGCTCTTTAAAGTCATTATACTGCTTACAATTTGGTTAAATTATTGTATTATATAATCAAATAATCATATTTTGGCCAATCTTAAGTTTTATCATTTATCAAGTGTGATCCTAAATTAGTTTTCTGGCTTGTAAGATATTTAGTAAATTTGAGATTTTTGTAGGTATTTTTAAATATTTACATGTATCTATAAATATGTTTCATAATGTAGTATTCTGCTTTATGATGTATTGCTCCTTTATAACTTGTACTTGTAGAATATAAATAGGAATTCTTTTACATCATTATATTGGAAATTAAAGATGATTTTGAATGACTTTTGATCACATGGTGCAAACTGCTATCTATCTGTATTCCATCAAATTGCTATTATTTTTGCAAATGGTACGCTTCTTAACTAATTTTAAGCTATCTTTAAAGAAATCGGATTCAACCTTTTAGGATAAGAATTTACACTAAAATAAGTATATAATTTGAAAAACAGATGAGAGTTTGAGTTTCCACTAACTAAAGATTTCAACCAGTTTTCTGAAGAGAAGTAAATCAGAAAGGGATTGAATGCAACAGTCATAGAAGTGCCAGTGTATTGATGGCAAGGTAGCTTATTGTAGCAATAACAAATATTGGTTTCCTCAACATAATCAGATACTTACTATCCTATACTGTGCAAGATATTTTTATATAATAAAACATTTTCTTGCCTAAAATGTTTTCATTACTTCTGCTGAGAAAACTGCTAGAGCGTTTGGAGATACACATAAACCAAATTTCTTGCATTATAATACTCTTTGTTATCTGTATTTTTGGCATTGTATGTATTTAGTAGAAAGTGAAGTTAAACAACAGATATAATTTAGGCATTTTAATGTTAAACATGTGTAATTACCTTTTGCATATCATTGGTTGATATGCATTAAAATAAAATTAGTTAATTTATTAAAATTTTAACTGTTAAATAAATATAAGTAGCATTTCTTTATTTAAGGGACAATAGTTTAGAACATGTAATGGAAGACAAGATTTCATTTCATATAACTACAGAAATTATCAAAATGCCTATGCTTGGCAGGATTTTATAAAGAGAGTCCGGACACTGAGAACAGGAAGCAGTTTTATTTGTGCCAGCATAAGCTCGGCAGATTCACATCCAAAGCCTGAACCCTGAACACGGGGGTGGGGTAGGGTGGGGGGACTGCCTTTTAACAATTCTAGCTTCTTTACCCCTCCCCATAGGGTTTACATATTAGTAACATACAGGCTAATTGGGTCTTTCAAAGCTCAAGGTTGCAGCAGAGTTACACATGCTCACTACAGATTGAGGCTACATTCTTTTCTAATATGAATCTTCCAAGAAAGTTCTTATCTTATGGTGCTAGAAGACCCCTTTCATTATTCTGGGAAGGCTTTCATCTTACTGTACTAAGGAGGGCCCTACTCTGTCCTGGGAAGGCCTTCATTTTATTAGGCTTGGGAGAAGGGTTCCCTGCCTCATATGTACAACAAGAAATGTACAAAAAGCAGATAAAAAACATAGAGAACTTTATCAAAAAAGAACAAATGGAAAAACATTATTCATTCATGACTATGAACAATATAATAAACATACTACTTAGCCCTAAATAAAATTGCATAAATTAATTTGCATAAGTTAATTTGAAACATAAAATATAATTAACTATAATCTCCCTGTTGTGCTATCAAACACTAGATCTTATTCCTTTTGCCTAGATCTTATTCCTTCTATCTAACTGTATTTTTGTACCCACTAACCAAGTCCTCTTTATTTCTCCCTCCTCATTACCCAACCTGGCTTCCGGAAGCCATCTTTCTACTCTCTATGAGATCAAATTTTTAGTTCAGACATATAAGTGAGATCAGGCAATATCTGTCTTTCTGTGAGGGGCTTATTTCACTTAACAAAATGTTTTCCAGTGTTATGTTGCTGCAAATAACAAAATGCCAATCATTTTTATGGCTGAATAATATTCCATAGTATGTTTGTACAATGTTTTACAATTTATTTATGTGTTGATCGATACCTTGGTTGATGACATATCTTAGCTATTGTGAATAGTGCTGGAAAAAAAAACATGGAGTGCAGATATCTCTTTGATATAGTGATTCCCTAAGTCCAGACACACTGCAATGTTCGTAGACACCTACACAGCCTTGGTGGTCTAGGGGAAGATAAGACAGAATTTCCTGGGCTCCCAGGTGAAGTCTTTTGCTGTCTTTCCTCAATATTTTCCAAGCAGAAGGAATATTTTTTCTTAGCTGAACTGCCTGTTATTTTCCTTAAGTTGGGCTACCTGGAGTTGGGAAACGTGTGATGCACGCACTCCCATGAACACAACAATTGGTATCACTCTGGGTTGCATCTGAAGCTGACAGTCTTCCAGACCAGCACAGTATTGGAGCTGACTGAAGACCCCTGGCTGCTACTGAGTTCATTCAAGGTCCAAGGCCACTTAGGTCAGCAAGTTCAGCGTTTTGCTAGGACTGAATCTATCTTCCCAGGACAGTAGATTTCTGTGTGAACAAGGATGAGTCTAGAAATGCTATCCAGAAACAAAAACCTAGAATTGAATCTTCAGAAATTTGCCTGTTATTTTATTTTACTGTGGCTCTGATGGAATCCAAGTTTCAGGACAAAGTCTTCTATACTCTTCCCCGTCTTTCACCAAAGCAGAAAAAGCCTCTCCCTGTGCTATATTGCCTAGAATTGGGGGAAGGATATTTAGGCATTCCCATTGTTGCCACAGATGGTGATACACTGGGTTACACTCCAAACTTCTGAAATCAGCATCCCTATAGGACTTGAGCAAGGACTGCAGTCGTGTGGCTGGACTTCTACTCAAATTTATTCAGGGCTACACGTCGCTTTCTTCAGACGGTGGTGAAAGCAGCCAAAATTCAGCTTCCTCTGACTAGTATAGAGGGTTTTCCTTTGGTCTAATGCTGGTCAAATAATCCGTTTATGGGCATCTGAAAAACTCTACCCTGTGTTATGTTGCACTGTGACCGGAGTCACTGAGTTCCAAAGCAGAGACCCACTCATGTTGCTTTCCCTCCCCCAAGCAGGAAGAATCTCTCTGCATGCTGCATTGCCCAGTGTTGGGGAAGAGGGGATATGGGCAATGCAAGACTGTTTTATATCTTCAATGCCTCTTTTCTTGATATTACATTAAAACCAGGAACTATGAAAATTCACTTGCCTTTCTGGTTGTCACGAAGGTGCTTTTTTTTTGGTTATTCGATTAACCATTTGGTGTTCCTGCAAGAGGGCAATCACTGGAGGGTCTTTTTGGCCATCTTGCTTTACTTCCCAAATTTACAAAAGTAAACGGATTTTTAAAAATTTTGATCTTGAATTGTACCTCTGCCACACTAGATAATGAGTGGTATTCTTAACCACTTAACTTTCTTAACAACTTTTGCTGACATTTTATTAGCTTTGCAAGTTGTGAAAAGCATATCAGAAAGCATTTCAGAATCTTTAGATAAGAAAGCTAATTCGCTACTTCTCCAACCTAATCTCTCCCCTTCAAAGTCTCCTACTGTTTTGACATGTATAGCAATGTAAATAACTATTCTTTGGCTTGAAGATTATGTTAAATAATACTATAAATATATTTTAAGTTACTTTATCCTTAATATACAATCTATATCGTAAGTTATTTTAAAATGCAAGAAATAAAATACTTTTATTTAGCAGATAAAAAAGTGAAATGAATAGTTCATAGCATTTAAAAATAACAGAGGCTGCATGAGAGCAGTGATGACATGGTTAATTTATTTTCTATCTAAATACAAGTTAATGGTTCTTAAATATACTTAGACAAGCTGGGCTCGGTGGCTCAGCCTGTAATCCCGCGCCTTTGGGAGGCTGAGGTGAGTGGATTGCCTGAACCCATGGGTTC
>NW_007254923.1:548825-610356 GCF_000164805.1 Carlito syrichta | reverse complement strand
GCCTGTAGCTCCAGCTACCTGGAAGGCTGAGGCGGAAGGATTGCTGGAGCCCAGCAGGTTGAGGCTGCAGTGGCCGGGAGCAGCCACTGCACTCCAGTCTGGGTGACAGAGTGAGACTCCAACTCAAAAAAAAAAATATATATATATATATATATATACTTAAACATAAAACTAGATTACTCCTAAGCATATATATCATTCTATGATAAAGTGAAAAATGCAATATAGGTGTGACATGTACTAATTATTTGCCTTAGTGAAAGCTGAGTTGCCTGTTCTTTCCATCTTTTTTATCACGATCATAACATATTTGTCATAATTATTATTTAAAAATTTGCATCACCATCAAAAACAAATGATAGCAAAATAAATTAATATTACATGAGATTAAATAAACAATATCAATTTTAGCTTGCTGTGAAGTTTATATTTTCCACACTTTCCTTCAGTAGCAGCGGTTTTTGTATTATGTAAATATTTTAGATGTATGATATCTAATACAAAGTTATAACCGAAATTTTCCAAATTAATTGTTATATTGCATAAAAGTACTTCTTTGTCAGGAAGATAATAAGATAGAGTAATAAAAACACCAGGATATTATCTACATCTGTCCAGAAATCAGAAGCGGCTTCGGAATTTATAGGCTGTTATTTCACTCATCACATCTTTAATTCGATGGTAAAAATGATAATAATAGAATCTCAGAAACTACAATGAAGTTGTTCTTGGATTTATACCAGATCAAAACTAAGAGACTATGAATACTTAACTGAGTTGCAAGGACAACTAAATATAGTTGTGTTATAGTTATTAGTTTCATAACTAATAAAAGGCAGATTGGTAGAAAATTTTGCATGAAATTTAAATTTAAGCAGAATACAAGACTTCCGGCAAGATGGCGACAGGGCAGTTTGGTCTGTGGGACACTCTGAAAAAGAGAGCACACATAAAGACTCTAGCTCTCCCTCGGAGGCTGTGGCTCCATTGCCAGCAGGCTGCTCTTCACACGCTGCTTTGCTGCCTCTTCAGCTGTCTCAGCTGCTGCAGCCACGGAAGTCACTCCACCCCTGCCTGAGGCGACCCATGGCTCCAGACCCTGAAGCCCCTTCAAGAACACTTTACTGAAACTGTCGCCACCACTGCCACTGCCACACCCTACCCCTCACCTGGAGCCAGGCTCGTGGAGCTCCTTTCATGCACCGTGAAGTGGCACCTGTCACTGCTGCTACTGTTGCCTCCTCCCTCCTGCCCTGGGCAGCATCCGACTTCTTCCCAGCCTGGCTTGCATTGCCTGGTAGCATCCAGTGCAGCAGAAAAAGAGGTCAGCTGGAGCGGTGAGACCAGCACCACCAGCTCGGCTTGGGATCCAGGGTAACAATATCAACAGAAGTTCCTCCCCCTTTTTAAATAGACACCGACCAGATGTGAGTGGCAGATTTGGCAGGCAGTCCAGATCTGAACCACCCTCCACAGCAGACCAGGGGCAACTGACCCTAACTGTGAACAAATCTACCAGCCTGCAAAGACAGTTAGAAATCAGAGCTGAAAGGACACTGGACTTAAAGGAAAAGTCTCAGAGTGTGCTTGGTTCTCTGTTTTAAATTTTTTTAAATTCTTTTTCTGTTTGTCTTACCCTCTTGTTTTCTCTCTCTTCTTACTGTTATCAATAATGTTTTCATACTTGTTTTGGTTTTGTTAGTTTACTGACTTTATTCTATTCTATTTTTTTCTGTTTTTATTCCCTTTAGACCCCATCTCTGTACAGGGGAATAGCACACCAATAAGGAGGTTGATTAGCTTGTATGTTTGTATGATTGTATGTTTTACTTTTTTTGTATGGGTGTTGGTTTGTTTGTTGCTGTTTTTCTTTTTACTTGTATTGGTCTTTGGGTCTTTTTTCATTTGTTAGTGGATATGTTTATCTGTTTTCCCCCTTACTCCTCTCTCTCTCCACCTCCTATTTTCCCCCACTCCCTGCTTCATTCTTTTCCCTTTTTTTTAAGCCTCATTTTGCTTCCAGGGAGTAAACCTATAACCCCACTGCATGGACAGATTGCAAGGTAGTGGTAAGCGGGTTCCAGATTATCCACACACCTGTCGGCAAATACTGGGATCTGTAGATAGATTTTGAGTCAAGCCTCCCCTCTTAATTAAATCTCAAAACTGCAAAAAGGACCGCCCCCAACCTACAGTCCAGCTCCAGAATTGAACAAAGCTAGAGGATATACATAAGGAAGAACAGGAGACTGAACAAACAGAAGTAAAAGCAAACCCTCCACCCCTGAACAACAGAATTAAAGAAGATAGGGGGCGGAAGAAAAAAGTGGGGAGGAAAACTCTGCACAAATGAAGCAAAACCAAAAGAGGAATATAGGTCTCACACAGACCCCTGGAAGGTCAGACACTTAGAAAGCAGAATTCAGAATGCAGACAATGAAGAGCCCCCAGAGTGACTGGTCACATGCAACAAACACACACACATCAAGATATTAATAGATAGAATAAAAAGAATTGAGAAGAGACAAGAGGAAAATAGGAAGGAGCTGATAACAGAAACAACAGCAGTAAAGACTACTGTGATCAAAATAAATAACAAATTAATAAGCATGGAAAGCAGAATTAGCCAAGGAAAAGAAAGAATCTCAGAGCTTGAAGACTAAAATACAGAACTAACCCAAACTGTCAAAAACATAGAAGAGAAGCTTAAAAAGATAGAACAAAACCTTCAAGAGATGAATGATTACCTCAAGAGACTGAACCTAGGAGTAATTGGAATTCCTGAGGCAGAAAGAGAGACAGAGATCACACTGGAACAAACATTCCATGAAATTTTTCAAGAAAACGTCCCTCATCTCATCAGTGATGCAAAAATTCAAACACAAGAGATTCAGAGAACTCCTGCAAGACCAAACATGAGAAGACCAACTCCCAGACACATAATAATTTGCCTAAATGAAGTAGGTATAAAAGAAAAAAATTCTAAAGGTAGCAAGATAAAAAGGTCAGACTATCTACAAGGGAAGACCAATTAGAATAGCAGCAGATTTATTTACAGAAACCCTCAGGCTAAGAGAGCTTGGAGCCCAATCTTCAAAGTTCTCAAAGATAAACAATTTCAATCAAGAATAGCCTACCCAGTCAAGCTAAGCTTCATCAGTGAGGGAGAATTAAAATCTTTCCCAGACATCCAATCCCTAAGAAATTATGCTGCCTCCAGACCCACCTCTACAAGAAACACTTAAGAAAGTATTAAACACAGAAGAAAAGGAGAAAAGAATGAAACATTCTTCACAAGAGTACAGGGAAAAGATGGAAAACAGACATGAATCAACCCATAAGCCAAAAGGAAAGACAACAAATAAACAGAAACAACAACAACAACTCTATAAGAACCTCATGAACAGGGAAAAACTGCCACATTTCAATAATTAGCTTGAATGTGAATGGACTAAATGCACCACTGAAAAGACACAGAATAGTGGACTGGATAAGAATCCATAACCCCATTATTTGCTGCATCCAGGAGACTCATCTCACTACAAGGGATGCACACAGACTCAAAATTAAAGGATGGAAAACGAGTTTCCAGGCAAGTGAATCACAAAAGAAGACAGTAGTTGCAATCTTAATATCAGACAAAATAACCCTTAAGCTAACAAAAATTTTAAAAAGATGCAAAAGAACACTATATAATGATAAAAGTTTCAAACCATCAACAAGAAATATCCATCCTAAACATATATATATACCCAACACAGGAGCACCAGCATTTATAATGCAATTATTAAATAAACTAAAAAAAGATATTGACTAACACTATTAGAGCAGGGGACTTAAATACCCAACTGACAGCCCTAGATAGATTATCAAGGCAAAAAATCATCAAGGAGATCCAGAACCTAAACTTGACACTTGACCAAATGGACTTAGTGGATACCTACAGATTGTTTCACCCAACAACCACAGAATATACATTCTATTCATCACCACATGGAACATACTCCAAGATTTATCACATTCTTGGCCATAAATCAAGCATAAACGAATTCCACAATGTTGGAATCTTGTCATGCACTTTCTCAGACCACAGTGGAATAAAAATAAATATCAAAAACCAACATTTCCCCCAAACCCACAAAGACATGGACACTAAACAGCATGATGCTGAACAACGACTGGGTCAACACTGAAATCAAAGAAGAAATTGAAAGATTCCTGGAAACAAGTGAAAATGGAGAAACATCTTACCAAATCCTCTGGGATGACATGAAATCAGTTTTAAGAGAGGAATTTATATCTCTATGAGCCTACATCAAAAAAGTTTAAAGATCACAAGTGGAGAGCCTAACAAATCACCTAAGGGAGCTGGAAAGAGAAGACCACCAAATCCCCAATTTTAGCAGAAGGATCCAAATCACACACACAAAAAAACAAAAAACAAAAGGAGCACGAATATGGGTCTTAGAGGACAAAAATATCATAGAAAACATCAACAAAACAAAAAGCTGGTTATTTGAAAGAATTAACAAGATTGATGGGCCCCTAGCCAGAATGACCAAGAAAAAGAGATAAAAAGTCCAAATAAACACCATCAGAAGTACAAAAGATCAAATCACAACTGACCCCAAAGAAATACAAAAGATGATCAGAGATTACTATGTACACCTATATGGAAACAAACTTGAAAACCTAGATGAAATGGAGGACTTTCTGACATCACACAACCTCCCCAGGTTAAAATAAGAAGACATTGAGACACTAAATAGACCAATAACAACCCAGGAAATTGACTGTGTCATATGAAAACTGCCTACAAATAAAAGCCCTAGACCAGATGGCTTTCCAGTGGAATCCTACAGTATGTACAAGGAATGGATACTAATAACATTGAAAGTATTCCAGGCAATTGAGAAAGATGGAATACTCCACAAATCATTTTACAAATCTAACATAACACTGATACACAAACAGGATAAAGATCCAACAAAGAAGGAGAACTACAGGCCCATATCTCTTATGAACATAGATGCAAAAATCCTCTATAAGATTCTAGCAAATCAGATGCAAAAACACATCTCAAATATCATCCACCATGACCAAGTAGGCTTCACCTCCAGGATGCAGGGCTGGTTCAACAGTTGCAAGACCATAAATGTCATTAAATACATCAACAGATGTAAAAGCAAGAAACACACGATTATCTCATTAGATGCAGAAAAAGCTTTTGATAAAATCCAGCATCCCTTCTTGGTAAAACCTTCGAACATCTAGGTATCGAAGGATCATACCTCAAAATAGTGCCATCTACAGCAAACCCATAGCTAGCGTATTGCTAAAAGATCAGAAACTGGAATCATTTCCCCTGAAAACTAGAACAAGACAAGACTGCCAACTCTCACCCATCTTGTTCAATATTATGTTGGAAGTCCTAGTTCAGGCAGTTAGACAAGAGATGGAAATCAGGGGTATCCAAATAGGAAAAGAGGAAACAGAGTTATCCCTTTTTGCTGATGATATGATTCTCTACCTTGAAAATCCAAGAGAATCTCCCAAAAACCTGCTTGCACTGATAAAGGACTTTATCAGAAGCTCTCAGGGTACAATATAAATGTGCAAAAGACAGGGGCATTCCTCTACACCAAGAACAAGCAGGCAGAGAACCAAATAAAAAGCACAATCCCATTCACAATAGCCACCAAAAATATTAAATACCTCAGCATCTTCCTAACCAAAGAAGTGAAAGATCTTTACAATGAAAATTACAAAGTACTGCTCAAAGAAACCCAAGAAGACACAAACAAATGGGAAAATATTCCATGTTCATGGATAGGAAGAATCAACATTTTAAGATGTCCATCCTACCAAAGGCAATCTACAGATTCAATGCAATACCCATTAAGCTACCAACATCATTCTCAGACCTGGAAATGACAATACAGAAATTCATATGGAAACATAAGTGACCACGAATAGCCAAAACAATCTTTAGCAAAAGAAACAAAGTAGGAAGTATCACACTTCCAGACTTCAAATTTTACTGTAAGGCTACAGTAGTCAAAACAGCCTGTTATTGATACAAGAACAGGCATATAGACTAATGGAACAAGATAGAGATTCTGGAGGCAAAACCTCAGTTCCTCAACCAATTCATCACTGACAAAACCTCCAACAACAACCACTGGGGAGAGGAGAACCTATTCAGTAAATGGTGCTGGGAAAACTGGCTGAACATATGCAGAAGATTGAAACAGGACCCGTATCTATCACCATACACAAAAATTAATTCTAAATGGATCAAAGACTTGAATGTAAAAACTCAAACTATAAGAATCTTAGAAAGTGCAGGAGACACCCTTATGAAAATTGGAACTGGGAACCCATTCCTATTCAGGACCCTAAAGGCCAATACATAAGAAATAAAATGGACAAGTGGGACCTCATCATGTTAACGAGCTTCTGCAAAGCAAAAGAAACCATCAAGAGAGCAGGGAGACAGCCCACAGAATGAGAAAATATATTTGCCAACTCTCTATCTGACAAAGGCCTAACAGCTAGGATCTACAAGGAACTCAAACGCACCAAAAGGAAAAAAACAAACAGGCTTTTTAAAAGGTGGGCAAAAGACATGAATAGACACTTCTCAAAAGAAGATATACGGGTAGCCAACAGACACATGAAAAAGTGCTCAGCCTCACTCATCATCAGAGAGATGCAAATCAAAACCACACTAGATACCACCTAACTCCTGCAAGAATGGTCATCATTAATAAAACAAACAACAACAGATGCTGACGAGGATGTGGAGAAAAAGGAACACTTCTACACTGCTGTGGGAATGCAGACTAGTACAACCTTTTGGAAAACAGTGTGGCGATTTCTGAAAGAACTAGAAATTGACCTTCCATATGACCCAGCAATCCCCCTATCGGGAATATACTCGGAGGAACTCAAATCATTCTACTAAAAAGATAGCTGCTCATGCATGTTTGTTGCAGTTGTATGAGCAATAGCAAAAACATGGAACCAACTGTAATGTCCATTGAAGCTGGACTGGATAAAAAAAAATGTGGGATGTATACATGATAGCATATTATGCAGCCATAAAGAAGGACAAATATATGGACTTTGCAGCAAATTGGATGAATTTGGAGTCGATCATACTCAGTGATTTATCACAGAAACAGAGAACAGAGTTCCATATGTTCTCACTCATAAGCGGGCCTTGAACAATTATAAAGCTATAAGAAAGCGATTGGCAGTAATGGGAAACTGTCAGGGGAGGGGGTGGAATTGGCAGTTGAGGGAAGGTGCTAGGGGAGGGAGGGGCATACTTCATAAGCAAGGGTATCTGCATGATCAGTGTTTGTACACCCAAATCTGAAATATATCCCACATCTTTATAATAAAAAGTAAAATTAAAGAAAAAAAACAATACATATATACAAACACAGACTAAGTACATATATATACATGTATGTGTATGTACACACAAATGTTTAAACTTCAAACACATTCAAAGTACTTTCCATTTGATGCAATATACCTATGGAGACACTTTTTCCACTGTTCAAAGATTTTTTTGAACTCATCAATTTGGATATGTTTTAGTGCTTCTGCCATTTTTTGTTTTACTCCTTCGTATTGGCAAAGCATTTCCCTTGGAGACTTACCTTGGAAACAAACAAACAAGTTCTGGGGGTGAGATTGGGTGAACAGGGAGAGTAGGGCCCAGGGATCCTGCTGATTGTGGTGACGAGCTGCTGAACACTCCGCGTCTTGTAAATCACCCGCAATGAAACGGGCAAACACGTTAAATCTCCAAAACAAAATTCACTAAATCTGAACGCAGCCTCTTTCCACAAAGCGACCTGATACACTAATAATGCCAACAGTTCCTAGAACACCTAACTAAGGGAGGAAATTCAGTAACACATGGGACCAGCCTTTCAAAAAATAATTTCTTTTTTTAAGTTGTTTAGTTTTCTCCTCATATATACACACACAGACAACACACACAGAAAATTATACATTTTTCATGTATATGTATAATCTCCCCATATATAACTTTGGGGTATTTAGCTTATGATAAGAACTAAGAACTTTGTAAGTTTATAAGAAACTTGAGGTATTTAACTTAACACTAAAATTCAAAGTGGTTATTTTCATCTATAAAGATGACTTAAGTCATAGAGAATGTTTTTATTTATTCATTTATGGAGTTAGTATTTAATAAATGACTGATATATAGCCTACCATGTAGCAACCTTGTACCTTTGTGCTTGCATGTGTGAGCACATGTATGTTTTACAGCAGGGTCTGACTTTGTTACTGAAGACATAATAAATAATTTTTCAAGGAACTTACCATCTAGTTGTACAAGTCTCAACAAAAAACATATAGGCCAGAGGAGTGAGTTAAAATAATAAATAACTGACTTTTAGAACAAATTTAATAACGGCAAGTCCTGTATATCTGAGCATCTATTAATTTCGTGTGAAAGATGATTCAACTTCAGAGCTAACTATGAATACAAAGTGTCCTCTCTTTATCACTTCCTTACAAAAACAAACAAAAATAGATCCCACTGTAGGCCATAAAAATGAATTCCAATGGAAAAAAAATACATTATATCACATAAAGAATGCTATTGCCTAATGTAGAATTAGGACAAGAAGAAGAGAAGAGTTTTCTTTTGGATTCTGTGGAAAGAAAACGAATGAAGAAAGAAAAGGAAAATGGGGAGGTGAAGAAAAATGGAGAGAAGGAAGAGAAGGAGGAGAAGAGAAAAGGGAAGGAAAAGGTACAGTGAAGAAAAGGAAGAAAGAAAAAAGAGACATTTATTTTTAGTCATAAATATAATAAACATTGACAGTGGAATATTTGGAGAACACCAAAAATAAAAAAAATAAAAAAATAAATCATCTCATAAACACAACATCTGGTGAAAATACGGTTTATTTCAGCAAATGAGCTTTTAGACGCTTACGTTTATGTTTGAAAGTGTTTCCTTTAGTGTGTGTGTTCTCTTAATCCTGGGAAAATATCTATCTTACATTTTCCATTTGTGTGTGTGTGCAGTTAGTTATAACTTGTGGTTGAATTCTGGACTATCAAACTGTCACCAAAGCAACTGAATGATGTATGTTCTCTGTCTGATTGTTCTTTTTTCCCTCTAGCAGGTAGGACATACAAGAAGCGAGGAATTCAAAGTGAAAGGCCAGACCTTCACAGGTGCTTCTTGACCACAGATATCCACATTGAACTACTGCATGATGATAAATATTTTTTCTACTTTTTGAAAATACATTTTTCAATAACATGACATCATATATTTTTAGTAACATATTTTATCATATTATATTTTCTCACATATGTAATAATTTAGTGTTTCCTATAATAAGCTTAACAAAAATCTAAGCACTGGCTTTAAAAAATTTTAATTAGGAAAAAATATTTACCAATTTCAAAAATGACTTTATACAGAGTCTTATTTACTTTTGAGCTACATTACCCATGTGCTAAGGTATGCAAAATATGAAACATAAATTATTACTAAAATTAAGATTCACATTTAATTTAGAATGTTATTCTCCTTAAAGTGATTTTGAATTGTATAATATTTTAAACTTATTTGCATTTATTTTATATATATATATATTTATTTTATTTTATTTTATTTTTTTGAGTTGGAGTCTCACTCTGTCGCCCAGACTGGAGTTCAGTGTCCGCTCCCAGCCACTGCAGCCTTGACCTGCTGGGCTCCGGCGATCCTTCCACCTCAGCCTTCCAAGTAGCTGGAAGTAGTTAGTAATATAATATAATACAATATTATAGAAAGTTAAGGTATTTAACAAAATATGTGCTAATCTTAAGGATTTATTATGCTTATAGCAAAAATGCTATTATAAATTTGGTTAATATTAATTATATAAAATGCTAATACATAAAATATTTGCAATAAACATTTAAATTACTTTTATATTCAAAAGTATGATTTCCTACACTTAGTATCAAACCTGGAAAGCAAATTCAGCTCTTTTGCAAACATTTACAATCTACAATAAGTGGTATCAAGTTAACTTTAATGATAACTAGGCTGGATGTGGTGACTCGAGCCTGTAATCCCAGCACTTTGGGAGGCCAAGGTGAGAGGATTGCCTGAGCCCATGGGTTTGAGACCAGTCTTGGTAACATGATGCCTCTACAATAAATGAAAAAATTAGCCATTGTGGTGGCATGTGCCTGTTGTTCTGGCTACTTGGAAGGCTGAGGCAGAAGGATCGCAGAAGCCCAGCAGGTCGAGGCTAGAGTGGCCGTGAGCGTGCCATCACATTCCAGTCTGGCCGGCACAGTGAGACTCCAACTTAAAAAAAAAAAAAGATACCTTGAGCACTTAAAAATAGCTTCAAAGTTTTAAAATTGAGTCAAGTCTTATGTGGCTAAGCATTAGTAAAAGGCCTAAAAAGTTATGAAATTGGTTGGTTATATCTTTTTTCCAATATAAACTTTATTCCAACATTATTGCATATTGCAAAAGAATATGGAGACATAGATATTTATATATATTTATCAGGATGCAGTGGTGAGTGCATCTCTAGGATGGAGAGACGTTTAACTTTTAAATTTTATTTCTCTTTTTGTAATAATTTTGTTTGGAAATGTTCCCCTTAATCTTAATTTTTTATAAAAATTAAAACTATTCTTCTGAAAAGGATTCCAAAGCCAGGATTAAGATTAGTACTTGTCTCACTAGTTACTTGTGGCAGACCTGAACTGAAATTGGAAGAAAGAGTCAGTAATCCACGTTTTCTGATGTAATGGCTGCCATAAAAAAATTATAGTAATTGTAATACTATATACATTAATACAACAGTATATTACAATTATATAGTATCATTCAGGTTGCTTATTTCTTTTGATTATATCTTAAGGTCTAGTCAGTAATCAAACTCAGTCCCCTTGCCAAAGACCATAACTTCAATGTTACCATCATAGAAAAAAAAAATCAGACTTTAAGAAGAGATAATCTGAGTTTTAGAGTAATGCTTGTGTATGAAGAGACAAAGACTTAGTTTCTTGAAATCTCTTTAATTACCATTTAGTCAGATATACAGTAAAGGCAAACAGATTGAAACTAGTAAAGGTAAATATTTCAGAAATATAGACTAATTATTCAATGTCTAAGGGAAAGCAAAAGGGGTAGAATGTGTTCATTACCTACTATGTACTGAGTTCAAATTAATAGTTTCATTTATTTCTTCATATCAGTTTTTATCACTTCATTTTTGCAGAAAACATTTTGAAACATTTAAATTAATAAAGCATATAGGTGGTGGAGGTGAAATTAGAATGCAATTTCTATGATCCTGCTTCAGTATTATTTATTAGAGTAACCATAGATGCAGAATCTAGAAAAACATAGATTAAGAAGAAGAATATGTCTGGCTGATTACAATGTTTGTGTAAAATTGGTTTCATGTTATATCATGAGTAAGGAAATGCTATAAAATTCTGGAAGCATCCCGGTATTTCTGTTTTTATAATAAGCCCACTGATATTAAGACATTTGAGGATTTATATTTAATTTTTTAATATGAGGTCCTGCTATATTGCCCACACTAATCTTGAATTACTGATTTCAAGTAATCTGCCTGCCTCAGCGTCCATATTAACTAGAACTGTGGGCACATAAGGCCATTCCTGGCTGACTTTCAGGGTTTTTAAAAAATTTTATTTTAAAGATGCAGGGTACAATTTTGGGTTAGGTATACAAATGTTCATTATGTTGGTACCATTGTTGATGAGGTGTGCTCTGCTCTCCCCCAGCAGTTTCCCTCAACTGCCTTTCCAACCCCTTCTCCCCTGACAGTTCCCCACTTCTACCAATCCCTTTTAACAGTATTATGATAATTGTTCAAGGTCCACTTATGTGTGAGAACATATAGTACTCTGTTCTTTGTTTCTGTGATTGATCACTGAGTATGATAGATGCTAAATCTAGCTAAGTTGTTGCAAAGTCCATATGTTTGTCCTTAATTATGACTGCATAATATTGCATTTTGTATACGTACCACATTTTTTTAATCCAGTTCAGCTTCAGTGGGAAGTATCGTTGGTTCCATGTTTTTGCTATTGTGAATATAACTGCAGCAAACATGGTGTGCAGGTATCTTTTTTGGTAGAATGACATGATTTCCTCCAGGTATATTCCCTATAGGGGGATTGCTGGGTCATATGGAATGTCAATTTCTAGTTCTTTCAGAAATTGCCAATTGTCACACTGTCTTCCAAAGAGGTTGCACTAGTTTGTGTTCCTACCAGCAGTGTAGAAGCACTCTTTTTTCTCCACATTCGTTGCCACATCTGTTGTTGTTTGTTTTATTAATGATAGCCATTTTTACTGGGGTTAGGTGGTATCTCAATGTGGTTTTAATTTGTATTTCTCTGATGATTAGTGAGGCTGAACACTTTTTCATGTGTCTATTGGCTGCCCATATATTTTCATTTGAAAAGTGACTTTTGTCCACTTTTTAATGGGGTTGTTGCTTTTTTCCTTTTAGTGCATCTTAGTTCCTTGTAGGTCCTAGATGTTAGGCTTTTGTCAGATATACAGTTGCCAAATATTTTTTTCTATTCTGTGGGTTGTCTCCCCACTCTTGATGGCTTCTTTTGCTTTGCAGAAGCTCTTCAGTTTGATGAGGTCCCACTTGTCTTATTTCTTATGGTATGGGCATTTGGGATTTTGAACAGGAATTGGTTGCCAATCCCAACTTCCATAAGGGTGTCTCCTGGATTTTCTAAGATTCTTATAGTTTGAGGTTTTACGTTTATGTCTTTGATCCATTTAGAGTTAATTTTTGTGTATGGTGATAGGTAGGTGTCTTGTTTCAATATTCTGTGTGTGATCAGCCAGTTTTCCCAGCACCATTTACTGAATAGGTTCTCCTCTCTCCAGTGGTGGTTGTTAGAGGCTTCATCAAAGATGAGTTGGTTGAAAAATTGAGGCTTTGCTTCCATAAGCTCTATCCTGTTTCCATTGATCTGTATGCCTGTTCTTGTATCAATACCAGGCTGTTTTTATTATTGTAGCCTTATAGTAAATTTTGAAGCTTGGAAGTGCGATACCTCCTGCTGTGTTTCTTTTGCTAAGGATTGTTTTGGCTATTTGCAGTCATTTATGTTTCCATATGAATTTCTGTATTGTCATTTCTAGGTCTGAGAAGAATGATGTTGGCAATTTTGTGGGAATTGCATTGAATCTGTAGATTACTATTAGTAGGATGGATTTCTTAACAATGTTGCATCTTCCTGTCCATGAACATGTAACAGTTTTCCATTCCTTTGTGTCTTCTTGGATTTCTTTTATCAGCGTTTTATAGTTTTCATTGTAAAGGTCTTTCACTTCTCTGGTTAGGAAGATGCTGAAGTATTTCATTTTGTGTGTGTGTGTGTATGGCTATTGTTAATGGGATTGTGATTTTTATTTGGTTCTCCACCTGCTTGTTGTTGGTGTATAAGAACACAACTGTCTTTTGCAAATTTATTTTGTACTCCAAGGCCTTTATCAGTGCAAACAGGTTTTTGGCAGATTCTCTTTGGTTTTTGAGGCATAGGAGTATATCATCAGCAAAGAGGGGTAACTTAATTTCCTCTTTTCCTATTTGTATACCCCCGATTTCCTTCTCTTGTCTAATTGCTCTAGTTAGGACTTCCAACACAATGTTGAATAAGAGGAGTGAGATTGGGCAGCCTTGTCTTGTTTCAGTTTTCAAGGGAAATGTTTTCAGTTTCTGTCTGTTTAGCAGTGTGCTAACTGTGGGTTTATTGTTGATGACACTTATTATTTTGAGGTATGTTCCTTCTGTACCTATGTGTTTGAGGATTTTTATCAAGAAGTGTAGTGGATTTTATCAAAACCTTTTTCTGCATCTAATGATATAATCATATGGTTCTTGTTTTTACATCTGTTGATGTATTTAATTGCATTTTTGATCTTGTGGACGTTGTACCAGCCCTGCATTCTGGGGATGAAGCCTACTTGGTCATGGTGGATGATTTTTGAGATGTGGCTTTGGCTCTGATTTGCTAGAATCTTGTTGAGAATTTTTACACCTATGTTCATAAGGGATATTGACCTGTAGTTCCCTTTTTTTGTTGGATTTGGTTTGGGTATCAGTTTGATGATAGTTTTGAAAGATGATTTGGGGAGAATTCCATCTTTCTCAATTGCCTGGAATACTTTCAATAGGATTGGTGTTAGCTCCTCCTTGTATGTTTTGTAGAATTCTGCTGGAAAGCTTTCCTGTCTAAGGCTTTTATTTGTAGGTAGTTTTCATATGATAAAGCCAATATCCTGGGTTGTTATTGGTCTATGTAGTATCTCAATGTCTTCTTGTTTCAACCTGGGGAGATTATGTGATATCAGAAAGTCCTCCATTTCATTTAAGTTATCAAGTTTGTTACCATACAGAAGTGCATAGCAATCTCTGATAATCTTTTATATTTTTGGGGGGTGGGGGTCAGTTGTGATTTGATCTTTTGCATTTCTGATTATGTTATTTGGGCTTTTTTGCTCTTTTTCTTGGTTATTCTGGTTAAGGTCATCAATCTTGCTAATTCTTTCAAAGAACCAGCTTTTTGCTTTGTTGATGTTTTCTATGATGACTTTTAGGTTTTTAATACATGTTATATATCCTGTTACAGTACAGTGTATTGCTGAGTATTAGGGATTTCCAAGTACTAAGTGGTGAACAAATAACAGACCAAGGGTTGATATTTTGTTTTTTAAAAGGTGTATTGTTATTTAAATTTTATTTGCTATAAAATAGCATACCAAAACTCAAAGCATAAAGGGAAAAACAAAATCTTTAGATGAAAAAAGAAAGAAAGACAAGAAAAAGAAAACAGAAATCTTCACCAAAAGTTTAGGTAGAAAAATATGGTGAGTCTCCACTTAACAGAGCTTTTGAAGTTTTGCTGGAATTCTTCAATGTTAGGGAATTTAGTTAGCACTTTCTTTAATATGGCCATTTTACCTCTGTGTAGGTTGTGCTGGAATGACATGAACATGATAAATCAAGAAACAGCAGAAGATACTTTATATCTACATGAGTCATTTTAGTTTATATACTGGACAGGAAGGCATTCTAAGGGTTAAATAGATTGTAAGAGACTTTACAAGATCTGAATACATTTACATTTTCTTGGATAGTACACATTGAATCCAAATATTTGTAAATATAATAATTAAGGATATTTTAGTATTTAATCTGCTCGACTTTGGGACAACTCCTTCTGAAAGGTATGAAACAAGCATCTTAGGAAGGTCCCAGGGTGTAAATTTTGCCAACATATGTTCACTCTTTGGCTATGTCCATGACTCTTTGGCTATGTCCATGGCTATGTCCATGTTTTGTAGTTCAAACATAGAGTTATATTTAGTAATTTAATTCCTAAGAAATCATAATCCACACAACATGCTATGTGTGAAGCCTGAGTATTGTGGACCATTTTCAGTTACCAACATGCTTTACTATGTTTGATGACCCAGAAGGAAATGACCTTTTCCTAGGTAGTGCTATCAGATCTTGAGCTCTTAACATTTTCCACATCTGCACACTCCCTTAGGTGAGTTGCTTGGAGGATATCAGTTACACAGTGTCAATTCACTTCAAGAGGTACACCAATGCATCTTCATCTGATTGTATTTTACACTGAAATTCCTAAAGTTTACCTTTGACTAATATTATAACACATTTGTGCTTTTTATTACTTCAGAAATACCCCTCACCTAAATATCTGCATAGTTCACTCTCATGTTCTGCTTTTAGGCCTATGATCAGTAGTCACTTATGAACAACTTGGCTTCACTTCTTGATATAAGACGGTAATTTCCTTCTTTAGCACATATTATTCCTTTTTGCTGTTTTATTTTATCTTATTTTATTGTATTTGGGACAAGATGTTTATATGTTTAGTGGTGTATTTTACTTCTTCTCCATTAAATTGTAAGCTCCAGGAGCTCAAAGATTAAGTTTTTTGGTTCACTGCTTTGTACCAACTTTCTATAAACAGTGCCTGCCATATAGTCATTATCCAACAAATTTTTGTCAGACAAGAGAAAGAATAAGTATATTATTGAAAGTGATAAAAAAGTATACCTCTGGTATTACTATGAGAGACTCCCTTTTTACAACTTACTGACAGGCCACAAGTGTAGATTATCAGAAAAAAATATTTAAATTTAGTTAAAAATATTCTATTTATTGACCTAATTAATCCTATAGGTTTCAAGGGAAAAAAAGACAGAAAAAACACAAAACAAAAATGTATGCATTGATATTTTATAGCATGTTTCATTCGTTTATTGAAATAGCATTTATTGACTATTTTAATTCAAATCTATACCCATAATACAAAGTGTTTGTCAAATGGAAGGATGCATTTTCACCATTTGACTTGATAACAGATTTAGGAAAGATTTTTTTTGGATTTCAAAGTGGAATAAATTAATAGTTTTAAGTACTATTTAACTAAAACAAAGCATTAACTTTTAATATGATATTTTAAACAAATAAATATGACTTAAATTTATAATTGTCAATAAAATACACACAATTCAATCATTTAAAAAGATATTTCTTTATATAAGAGCAACTTTCCCAAGATTATGACAGAGTATATTCATTTTTATCAATTACACTTTTTGTAATAAAAACTTTACATATCAGATTGAAAAACAATGAAAAAATCGTATTATTTTCTTAGAATAACAATACATCATACCCAATTCCCATACCCAATTCCCAGGTACATTTTTTTTGCTATATAAACTTTACATATGACACTACATAGAAAATATATTTAAGTTCTATTTTTATTTTGTTTTATTTAATACAAATACATGTAACTCTAGATATGTATAGACTATACAAACAATTGTTTTCTGCTATTTATAATGATAGGCTATGCCATTTATGAAAAATATACCTGGGTAATAGGGACTAATTTCATACTTAAAGATTTAGAAACCAATATTGCTTATTTCTAATAATAACATTTTAAAGGATTGCACACACATAAAGAGTCATTCTATTAATTATATCATAATCATCAGAAAATGTTTTCTAACTTTGAGTAACATTAGTCAAAGTTAAGTGACAGTGTTAGTACATTCACTTAACCATATAGTAAATATTTAAGAAGGTCAAACTCTTGCTGATAAGAAGGCGTCATGATGCTGTACAACCACCTGTGATGTAGAGAGCTAGATTTCCTGAGTTGCATTATGTTATCCACACAAAAAGCAGTTAAAAAATTAAATTATTAATAAGATAAAATTTATACTTCCTGAAAAACACGGTATTGTATATTGTTTTATATAGATGATATTTCATATGGTTTTATTTTAAAATATTCCATTATTAATGTTTAAGAAATGATGATCCAGTGGAAACAGCTGGGATTTGGAGTGACAAGACCAGGGTTAGAATTGTATCTTAATTTTATTATATCCATGACCCATTTACATATAACTCAGGTTCCTTTACAGTACTGAATCAAGCCAAAAATATATATCAAATTTAAATGTTGTAAATAACAAAAGAAACAGATTTAAAAGTAAAAGAAAACAAAAAAATAAATAAATAAATAACCCAAAACAGGATTCAAATATAACAATAGGGCTATCTATATATCAATATCTGCTTACTATAGAGATTGTTTATGCTTTTGCTTAGCTATGGGAAGAAGACATATACTTCTCATTTAAGAATCATCCTTCCAAGAAGGTTGATAAAGCCTTAAAAATAATAAAATAACAATAATAATCTGAAGAGCCAACCATGTTTCAGGTATTTTTATAAACACGGCACATAATTTACCACATTAATCATTACAATTACCTCAGAATTTAGATTCCAATACAATTCCCATTCTATAAATGAAAAGAAAAAAATTGCAGAAGAATTAACTATAATGCTGAATGTCACTCAATTAGTAATGTGTTGAGATAATAACTTGGATACAAGGAGTTTTACTACAGAGACAATCCTCTAACAATTTACTGTTTCCTCATCATACCTGTAATTTTACTTCAACAAAGTTGAAAGCAACCGTAGTCATACTTAATGACTATTGTTTTTAATGGTTTGCCATCTAGAAGTGCTATGAAATTGCAGTTGAAAAAGATCAGCAGAAAATTTATGGTTTAGACCACATTCCAGGTCCTCCTTTTATATTAAAAAAACATGCAAGTAAAGAAAAAAATACAGTTTTAATAATACCACAAACAAGGATTCTCTATTCTATAACTCAACCTTAAATCAAAATGGGCAGGTATTAAAAGAGTATTGCTGAAATATCAAGTAGTGAATAATTAAAGAAAAAGGGTTATACAGGAAGTATACACATTAGGGTTTAGTTTGCATCTGGAAGGAGAATCTCAACAATGTATCACTCTATAGAATATATTCAAATACAATTTTGACTGTACTTTTAGTTTATGCAAAACAATTCTACTTAATAATTGCTAATTCCTTAAAAATGATATTTTTTAAACATCACCGATATAAATTTCAGAGATGAAGGATTTTGTTAGCATAACCCTAGAATATAATATTAATTGAATAAACAAGTTATGAGATTAATTGACAAAACTGGCCTTGAATAGAGATGTCCTATTCCAAAATAGAGTTGAAAAATAAAATAAAATAAACTTTGTTGAAAATATTACCTGAAAAACACAGGAATTTCAAAATAGAAAAGAAAGAATACAATGCACTCAAGGTGAAGAGGACCTGTATAGTTTTAAGAGGAGATTTATTAACAGAATTAAGAAAACCTAATATGAATTGTATCTTCATTAAAATTAATCCTTTTGTTGATTAGAGCAGAGACTAAAAATCATATATAATATATTGAGATATCAGTCAATATTATATCAAGTATTTTTCTGTCCCATATGACTCTCTTCTTTTTCTGGATATCCTGCTGGTTATAGGTGGAAATAAATTTTATGTGTAAGTCACTTGAGGGTGTTTAATTATGAAAACTCTAGTAAGAAAAATAGTAACAGACTTAAAATTTACATCAGTATTATTGCTGGCATTCCAAGAAACTAAGTGAAAAATTGTGATTTCTTGAGAAAAACAAAACAAAATGAAACATAGGTACACATTGCTCAAATTTGATGAAAAACGTTAACTTATACGTCCAAGCATAGAATTGCATTCCAAATAGGATACAAATAAAGGAAAACAAATGTAGAGATACACTGAAAATCAATGCCCAGTTTACAGTCAAAACACACAAGCAGACTATGAATAAGAACTACAACCGAAAGAAGAAAACAGAGATAGAACTCCATGCAAAGATGCCAACTATTGAAAAGATGATAGGCAGGCAGACTATTAAAAACAAGCTAGCTATGAGTCCTTAACACATAATACCTGTATTATATGTTCTAGCATAAATGCCTACATCTTATGGAAAATTGTCAATTGTTTCAATTGTTTCCTGTAACAAGAGAACGCTAGACGGCAAGAAAAGTGACTAGTTGATAAAAGTATAGTAGGATTGGGAAGTCAATGCTACTTTTGACTCTAATATTTTTATCCACAAAGCTAATTTCAGATGAGTAACAAAAGATGCAAATGTTAATGGCTTAAACAATATGCTAGGTGTATTATCTGACAGATATATTTAGTGGCGAATCATTCAGCATCATTAATCTCAAATCCTCGGCATCTCTTTACTCTGCTTTTCTAATTAACCTTGTCTCAATAGTTCAAGTTGCCATAATAAAACCACAGACATTTATCTCTCAATGTTCTGGAGACTCAGAAGTTCAAGATTTTGGTGCCAAGAGATTCTTCTTCAGTGAGGACCCACTTCCTGGTTTGCAGATGACATTCTTGCTGAGTCTTCATATGGCCTTATGCTATATAATGAGAAGGACCTCTGATTGTTTTTTCTCTTCTTATAAAGACACTAATTCATAGGGGATCCACGCTCATACCCTTATCTAAACCTATTTATTAATACTTTAAAAAGTCCCCACCTCAAAAACCAACAGTTTGGAGGTTAGGGCTTCAATGTATCAGTGTAGAGAAGAAGCAAACATTTAGTCCAAACAAGCCTCTTTCTTTATGTCTTCAAGAGGGTTTCCATAATTTCCATTATGATATTATGATTTCATGCAAAAAAATGCTTTTTCCATTCAACACCTCTTATTATCGGAGGAAAACTTACTTGATGCCCTTCAACAGACTTCCCCGGCTGGCAGGTATTTTCAGTATTTTACAAATTATTCTCTAAAATATCGACCAATCAATGTTATTAAAATAGAATTGTCATGATTTACTTAGATCAATAATTATTCTTTGCCTTGAGTTGGTGAAAGACTTACTCTTCTCTGAAGTACAATTTAGTTGGGTTTATATTAATAAGGGATATGGTAAGGAGTGAATGTTTTTAGGAAAGTGCATGTGTAAGATAGTCATTAAATGCCTGAGTAGCTTTAGGAAGTCACTTAGTCTTTTTTTTCCTCTGTCTTTTCATAAATTAATTATAGATTTTATTAGTTATATAATGATGCTTAAAAGAGATCACAAAATTCTGGAGCTTACAACAACAAACATTTATGATCTTAGTTTCTGAATATCAAGAATGAGAAAGTAGCTTAGGTCACTCGTGCTTATCAACAAGGACTTAATCTTTTATGATGTTGGCTGGAGAATTTGATTCTCAGCATGAGGGCCTCTTCATAGGGCTGCTCAAAAATGGTAGTTCACTTTCCTCAACAGGACTAATACAAGAGATAGTATAAAACATACTCATGATAAATGTTACAAACTTTTATAATTATATGACATAATAGGAAAGAGAAGATTTATAATGTAGCTTGTTATAACTCAGTGGGGTTATTAGTTATGTCAAATTCTAAAATAATTTTATGTAATACAACTTAGGAAAAACTAAAACTTAGTTTATGTTTTAATAACAAGTTTATCCACCAATGACATCACAAGTATTTTTCTTGCATATTTCCAACAAGAGAAATAGCTTATAAAGTAAGATATTTTGTAGCCAGGTGTGGTGGCGCATGCCTGTAGTTCCAGCTACTTGGAGGAAGGCTGAGGCAGAAGGATCGCCCAAACCCAGCAAGTTGAGGCTACAGTGGCCATGAGCATGCCACTGCACTCCAGACTGGGTGAAAGAGTGAGACTCCAACTCAGAATAGAAAAAAGTAAGGTATTTTGAAAACATTTTATCTAAAATTAGTATTTTTTGTTATGCCTATTATTATAATAAAATGATAGATATTATTACAACTTTATTTTATGCATTATTATTATAAAAACCATTAAAACCCTTATATTTTTAGTATCATTGTATATTATTTTATGCTCTTCCTTAGAAAGAGACACACTTAGAGCTTATTAATATGCATTGCATAACATAATTTAGCTTATGTTTGTACACTAGGATCTATGTCTTTCTATGTTTCTTATCTAGACATTTTAAAATTTAAAAAAATCATTATGTTGGATTTGAAATATATCAAGACTTTGATAAAAATTAGAGATTCATAATCTTATTTTGTTTCTGCTTTGGTTATTTAAAACTTTTATATGCTTCTAAGTAAACAACGAGGCAGAGAACAAGCAGAAATGGGTGTATATATGAAAACTTGTGCTTCTGGCCACTGTGTAGTAACAGGGATTTGGAATTATCTCCTTCTTTAAATAGACATTCAATACAATATATGATAAACAATATTCAAATACTAGAAAGCAGTCAGCACAAGAAAACTAATCTTTGAAAACAAGACAGTGAATTATGTGAGCTCTCCACTAATCAGTTTATTGCGTGGAGAGAGCTTCCAAATTGAAAAAGAGCAGATGGAACTCAGACACACCTTGGTGAACTTGCTGAGTTGAGAATCCAGAGTTCAAATTGGTATAATGGGTACAACTGTGAGAGTGAAATAGTGAATAAAAAGATGCTGCAATGACAGAGAAAGCTCAGAAGATATATAGAAGAATCCTCCTGAGTCTTTGTCTGAGTTCCTGAACTATGCATAAATGGAACACACTACCTCAGCCAGACAATGAACCACTGAAAAGGAGTAGGTAGAACAATCCCTGGAGCCATACAAATCAACAAATAGTTCATACTTCAACCAATTGGAATAAAAAGCCTCCCAAATCAAGGAGTACTACATAGATTGGTTAGAATAATCTTTTAACAACTGGTGCAAAATTAGCCTTGAACGAAAGATATAACATGATAAGGCTTAAAATCAGGTCTCTAAATAATTAATGGTTTCTAAATCAATTAACTATATATGAATAAAGTTCAATAATATTTAAGAAATATAACACAATTTAACACCAACCAGAGTAAAATCCACAATATGTAGCACCCAATCAAAAATTTCCAAGCATCTGGAAAAAATTGGAGGGTAGACCCATGCAAAAAAAATCAATCAATAGCAACAAGTTCAGTTATAACTGAGATAATAGAAAAGGCAAACAGATATTAAAACACCTATTGTAAGCATCCTCCATATGTTCAAGAAGTCTACGTAGTAAAAGCATGGATAGATCAGAAAGAGAAATGAAACTGATAGTGGAGGAAATTATAAATCTGAAAGGAAAGATACATTAGATAGGGATAACAGCATATTACACATATAGGGGAAAAGATGACTGCATTTAAAGGACATAGTAAAATAAACTATCAAAATAATTGACACATAAATAAAAGGCTATAAAAAAGAAAAAAAAAAAAGACTAAACAGAACCCCCAGAGTAGTAGGTTAGTATTAATTTATCTAACATAATGTAGAGACATATCTTCTTGTATTACACTTAACTTTCTCTTCACAGATATTGTATTTTTTGTGAATGAACAGAATGCAGTAATCCTGACTTGTGCATATCCATTGGTGTTATTAGTCCAATAGCCTGTAATTGTTTCATGGCTCTGTATCATATTTTAACAATTCTTGAAATAGTTCAAACTTTTTATTATTATATCTGTCATAGTAATCTGTGATTAGTGATATTTAATATTATCATAATTGTTTTGGGGTGTTATGAACTAAGCTTATTTAAGACAGTTAACTTAATTAACGCATGTTGTGTGTTTTCTAACTGCTCCATCAACCCGTGGTTCTCCCATCTGTCCTCCTCTCTTTAGTTCTTCCAATTCCCTACCACATAGCAATACTGAAATTTTTGCCAGCTAATAACCCTACAATAACCTGTAAATGTTCAAGGAAAGGAAAGACACACATCTCTTACTTTAAATAAAAAACTATAAATGATTAACATTAGTGAGGAAGAAAGTTAGACTTCTTGAGTCAGTTAGCCAAGTTGTGAATGCAAAGAAAATGTTTTTGAAGAGCATATGCTGATAAGAAAGTGAACACATGAATATAAGAAAGTGAAACAACCTTATTGCTGAGATGGAGAATGTTTGAGTGGTCTGGATAGAAGATCAAATCAACCATAATATTCCCTTAAACCAAATTCTAATTCAGAGCAAAACCCTGACTTTTCCCAATTGCATAAAGACTGTCAGAGATGAGAAAACTGTAAAATAAAACAAAAACAAAAAAACAAGTTTGAAGTTAGCAAATGTTGGTTCATAGGTGTAAGGAAAGAATTTTTCCCTCTAAAATAAAAGTATAAGGTGAAGAAATAATTGCTGAAAATCTAGCTAAGACTGATGAAGGTGACTACACTGAAGAACATACTTTTAATGTAAATGAAACAGTCTTCTATTGGAATAAGATGCCACCTAGGACTTTCAGAGTTTGAGAGGACATGACAATGCCTACCTTCAAGAGACAGGCTGACTTTCGTATTAGTGGTTAGTGTGGTTAATGTGGTTAATGTGGTTGGTAATTTTAAGTTGAAGCCAATAGTCATTTACTATTATTAAAATCCCCAAAGAGTTATGCTAAATCTATTCTGCCTGTGCTCTGTAAATGAAATAACAAAGCCTGGATGACAGTACATATGTTTACAGCATGGTTTACTGAATATTTTAAGCCCAGTGTTGAGAACTACTGCTCAGAAAAAAGGAAAAGACTTATTTCAAAATATGACTGTTCATTGACAATGCACCTCCTCACCCCAGAGGTCCAAAGGAGGTACACAAGGAGACAAAGTTGTTTTTTAACTACCAATACCACATCCATTCAGCAACTCCTGGATTAAAGATGAATTTTTAGTTTCAAATGTTATTTCTTAGGAAATACATTTTGTAATGCTAGAGCTGCCATGATAGTGATTCCTCTGATGGATCTAGGCATAGAAAATTGAAAACCTGGAAAAGATTCTCCATTCTAGAAGTCATTAAGAACGAGAGATTCGTGTGAGGAGGTCAAAATACATAGAAATTTGGAAAAAGTTGATCTACCCAGATGACTTTAGGGGTTCAAATCTTCAGTGGAGGAGGTAACTGCAGGTGTGAAATAGCAAGAAAACTAGAATTAGAAATGGAGCCTGAAGATGTGACTGAAATACTAAAAGCTCATGATTAAACTTTGACGAATGATGGATTGTTTTTGATGGATTACCAGATAAAGTAGTTTCTTGAGATAAAATATAATACTGGTGAAGGAATTTGTGAACATTCTCGAAATGACAATAAATAATTTAGAATATTACATTAACTTAGTTGATAAATAAGCAGCAAAGTTTGAGAAGACCGACTCTAATTGTGAAAGACATTCTACTATTTTTATGGCTGCATAATATTCCATCATGTATACGTACCACTTTTTAAAATCTGTGATCTATCACAGAAACAAAGAACTGGGTACCACATGTTCTCACTCATAATCATACCTTGAACAATTATCAAAATACTATAAGAAAGGGATTGGCAATAGTAGGAAACTGCCAAGGGACGTCACACCTCATCAACAAGGGTAACTGCTTAATGATCATTTGTATACCTAACCCTGATTTGTACCCAACATAATAAATAAAAGTTCTACTTTTATCAAACAGTATCATGTGCTACAGAGAAACCTTTTGTTAAAAAAGAGTAAAACAATCTAGCAAATTTTAATGTTGTCTTATTTTAATGTTTCTTATTTTAAGAAATGACCATAGCCGCCTCAGCTTTCAGCAACTATAACCCTGGTCAGTCAGCAGGTTTTCAATATCAGTGCAAGTTCCTCCACCAGCAAAAAATATTACAAATCCCTGGAAAATCAAATGAGCATAACAATTTTTTAGTAATAAAGAATTTTTAAAATTAATGCATGTAAAATTTTTTAGACATAAAGATATTGAACATTTAATAGAGTGTGTCATAGTTTAAATATAACATGTATATATACCAGGAAAATAAAAATTTGTGTGATTGCTTTATTGCAATATTTTTTATTGTGGTCATCTGGAGCCTCACTTTCAATATTTCAAAAGTATTTCTGTAATTGAGATCTCAGAATAAGAGAGTGGTGAAAGGAGGGTGGAAAATAATTTGGTTTAATAACAAATATTTGTTATTTGAATATTATTACTTATTTGAATTATTTGAATAATTTACTATTTATTTGAAATGTAGCATTTATTTAAAGAAAAACTAATATCTATTTGACAAAAGCATAAACCCACTATATTAACTTTACCTTGTTGGAGTAACTAATTATCAAAAATTTTGTGGCTTAAAATGACACCAATTTATTATAGAAAGATGTTGAATCAGAAGTCTGAAACGAATCTCAGTTGGGCTAAAACCAAAGTGTCTGCCACACCATATTTCCTCGTATTTCTGGAAGTTTCAGGGTATAATCTGTTTTCTAGCATTTTGCAGTTTATAGAACCTGCCTGCATTTCTGGGTGTGTGCCTCCCCTTCATCTTCAAGGGCCAGCAATGGACTGGTCCAGTCTCCCTCATGAGGTGTCACTCTGATGCTGACTCTTCTCCCTCTCGCTTTCACTTTCAAGGATCCTTGTGATTACGTTGTGCCTTCCTGGATGACCTGTGATGACCTATTGTTTTAATGTATTAGCAACTTTAATTATATCCTATGTAACATAAGATATTAATAGTTTCTACAGTTTTAAAACGGAAATCTTTGGGGGTCCATTATTCTGCCTACTAGATCTATGGATCCTAGAAGCTTAACATATTCCAGATAGATGAAACATGAAGAAAACCACAACAGGCTCAGTCATTCTGAGTCTTGGAAATGCTATGTCTAACAGGGTATGCCATAATCCAATTGCTAAAATGAGAGACAAAGAATAAAACTGCAAAATAATTGTTGCTTCCAACATAACCAAGAGCAAACAAAATAAAACGTATCTACAAAACCATAACTTATCTTGAGCACATCAGAGATTGATTTCAAATAAACAAATATCTAGACTTTCAGAAAAGAAGTCATTGAACTAATGACAAGATAAATGAATTGTTTCAATTTCACCAGAGAGAGGGAGAACATGGTAGTTATCTTAAAAGCAAATTTGAAAAAAAAAATTTTACAGAAACCTTAAAGACAAGATTGGGCAGTCAAATAAATCTGGTAACCCAGGGTTGCAAATATGAGAAGAGTGTCCTAAACACTCACAAGTTCTTTCCTGTCCTTTTTCTTTTTTTCTTTTTTGAGTTCTTTAAATAAAAGATGACGATCAGGGAAGAAGTACACAAAGTGCTTCCTACAAATGTTCAGAAGGTGATTGGGGGTTGCTACAGAATGAGCACAGAGTCTTGTTGATATTCCTGTGACCATTCCTCCTTATGAGTAAAATTTAACTGTGGAGATAGAAGCAACAAATTATCTGTCCTTCAGAACCCATGAGGTAAAAAAACAAATCAATTGATTCAAGAAGATGAGTAAAACCAATAACGACTACTAAACCTGGCCAGTAGGAGAGAAGAGAAACTCTCTAGCACCCATGACAAAGTCACACTTCCTTTGAAGCTGAAAGAGAGAGAGCTGATAAAATGCCTACCTTAGGGAAGGAAGAGCAAACGTCTTGAACAATAAAATTTTATACACGGAGCAAGCAAACGTCTTTCATTTCTGTAGTAGAAGCAGGAAATTTATAATCAAGACCAAATAAAAATAAAAGGTTCAATTGGCATGAGATATAGAAGAAAAAACTGAAAATAATATAAGCCTCAAGACTATACAGTTTGGAGTTCATCTAAGATTGTAGTTGTATCACGACAACAGAGAATACCCCTGCTTCTATCAGAAGCTTTATTTTGCTCTGAATAACAATGAACACTTACCTACCCCTGAAAGTGGAGCAAACACATGAAGAGAGACTTTATTTGCATTATGTCAGCAAAAATAGTAAAAGTTAGGGGCAGCAGGTACACTAAGGGAACTTCGGGACACCTGCCCTATCCAGAACACAAGACAAGAGGAACCAATCACCAGAGGACATTGAATCATGGACTGCACCAAAAATCATGATAACTATAACAAAATAACAAATTCAGCTCAATTTCCCATTATATTGACTTTAACCTTCACCTTTAGAATCTGACAGAAACGTCCAATCCAGGTTTAAAGGCTATTTACCAAATATTGAGGTATGATATCAAGTATGATAAATTAAAGCATATTATAAACACTAGAACAGCCACTATAAATGACATACATCTTAATCATTAAAAATTAAGTAGATACTTATAATATGTGCTTTAAAATAGTCTAGTGATATAGGACAAAATATCTTTGTGTAGAAGAAACAGTTAAGAACTCAATACATGTTATGGAATTACTCTCTATGTGGAAAGTCCTGAATCAGGACTTTTTAAATTATATTTTTCTACATAATGTAACTCAACTCAGCTACTCCTATTGATAAATGCAAAATAAGTACATGTATATAACAATAAATGTAACAATAACTATGCTTATATATTCAATTATGTTAATTATTATTGAATTATAATTTGTGGCATTAAGTCATTTGGTTAATGTTATAAGCTCAGGTTTAAAAATTATTACTTATATATAGTCTTCATATTTGTTGAACAATCAGCAATTCTGAGTCTTGGAAAGCTACTAGTTGAAAAACCATAGTTTACAGTTACATTCTGTTTTGCCCTTAAGATAATTTAGTTAGACTTTAGAAGCACGTTCTTTTTATTAATGGAAATGAGGCAGACAATTTTGATTAGACAACTTGAGAAAGGTCAAAAAGGCTATTTTTTAGGGAAATCAAATTTAAAATTACATTCAAACAACACAAAAAAGAGAACTCATCCAGGACCTATGCTAAAATAAATGAATAGCAAGGTGGATCATTTGAAACATTTTAAATGGTCTTATCTAATTCATCATGACCTTTTAAATCCAGCTAGTCTTTTCAAAAGGGCCATGGTACAAATATTTCAACAGCTGAGAATGAACAGCTTTCTGTATATTATTATGTAACCAAATTACACAAATTATTCAGTCTAGCTCTCTACATTGATTTAATTGGATAGATAAATTGCAAATATTCTCATTTATACTCTGTGGACATAGTATCTCTCAGGGCAAATGGAATAAATTTTATCATTGTTAAATAAAAATATGTTTATAAGGTAGGTCTGTTGGCATCTGGAATAAGAACTAATTATCTTTACTTTTTCTGAAAAGTAAAAGCAGTAAGAAAAATGTTAACTATCATTACATATAAACTTATTTTATAGATCACATGGTCATATTTTCATTATAAATTAGAACCAGGTTTTTCTTAAGATAGTGGCAATTCTCTTCTATTTTATACTACACTGTCTCTATCCATCCATCTGTTGATGGACATTAAAGTTGCTTCCACATCATGGCTAGTATGCATAGTGCTACAATGAGTATAGGATTGATAACATCTCTTAAATCCTGACTTCAGTTTTTTATGATAAATACCTAAATGTGAGATTGCTGTATCATCTGGTAATTATAGTTTTAACATTTTGAAGAGCTTTTGTACTGCTGTTTTCCATAGTTGCTGCACCGCTTAGCACTACTGTTAACAATGTGTAAGGTTCCAATTTCTCCACATTTTCACCAACACCACATAACCATACATATATATAAATTATATATTATATGCAAAATAGTCTTTGTAGCATGTGAACTGATATCAGGCTTAAAAAAAGAAAGAAAATTTGCAAGAGGTTACAGCATAGATGAACCTAGATTGCATCATGCTAAGGATCCACAAGGAACTCAAATGGGCAGAAAGGAAAAATAAAATAAAATAAAATAACCAACCCTATTAAGTGAAATAAACCAGTCACAGAAGGACAAATACTACATGATTTCACTTACACGAAGTATCTAAAATATTCAAATTTATGCTATCAAAGAGTGGAATGGTGGTTGGAATTGAAGTAAGGGAAAACGGGAGTTGCTAATCAAAGGATATAATGTTTTGGTCAAGCAACATGAATAAGCTCTAGAAATGGTCTTTATGACATTGTGCCTCAAGTTAATAATAATGTAAGCAAATATTTTCATATCTTTCAACCAATATTCTTATTTCAAATTTGAGGTGACTGTTCTAGCTTTTACACTTATTTATACAAATCAAATTACGTATATTTAAAATGTTAAGATTCTCATTCTCTCAAGGAAACTACTACCAAAATTAGTATGGTTTTTGGGTTCAATTTTAATATTATGCAAATCTGAATTAAAAATTAAAGTTTCATGATGTATAAGTCCATACTACAGAATTATAACCCTTATAAACTACACCAAGTGGGATCTCAAAAAACACAAATCATATTCATTTTTATTGCCTAAAATTTCCCAGGGAAGGATTTATTTTATGAATTAGGTATATGTACCCAATCAGTATATTCAGATATAAATAAAATAAGAACAAGCTATGCTATAATTGTATTTTTCATCTCAATCTTTATAATCTGTATTATTTTAAAGCCATTGAGTTATGAAAACACTCACCTGAACTTGTAAAAATAATTTTACATTGGAATCAGAAGAAAATTTAAAACAGCCATAAGAAGTTTCTGGGTGAATAAAAGAGTGAATTATATGGTATATTTGTTCCAAAGGCTGCTCATTAAACTGTTTCGGTTCATCTTACTTAAATTCAACCCATCTGAATCAAAAGTATGGAGCATTTGAGTTTTTATGAAACTTTATGTTGTACACTATTTAGCATCTTTTAATATAACAGCTATTGGCAGTTTTGTTTGAGCTAGTCATAGATTCATTATTACCCTAAAGCTAGAGTGGAAATCTGAGACAAAAAAAGGCAATCAAAGAAGAGATGTGGTAGATTGAGTAACACATCAGAGAGAAACTATAGGAATTGTTCTATGCTTTAAGTTTTTATTTACTCCTTAAAAACAGATCAATATTTTAATGAAAATATCACCACATTGCTACATATTTCTATTCTATTTTTGGAGCCTATCATAAAAAATTAATAGCCAGGGCATCATACTGCATTTTATTAAATGAAAAATATAAATGCTCACACAAATCCTGCTAAACCTAGCACTATTCTTCCATTTTGGATAACACTTTATCTTAGAGATACTCACTGATTTCTGATGCTTCTGTACAACATAATGAAAGTAAAAGTTTTCCAAAACTGTTTATCAATAATGGCCACAGGATTTGTCTCATACCTCATTTACTTATACTGAATAAATGTTCTAAGTAAATGAAAGCTGAAGTTTATAAATATGGGCAGATGTCAAATTACTTTAGCTGTCTCTTACTGATATATTTTAAAGAATTTCTTAAACCGGGCTCGGTGGCTCAGCCTGTAATCCCGCGCCTTTGGGAGGCTTGTTTTCAGTTGTCTTACATACTGTGATTCTATTCTGAATTTCAAATGTATAACACTTTCATTATTTTTCTATACACACCTGTAAGTTATATGAATGCAAATTGCTCCCCTTTATACTATAATATTATAATACACATATAAACAACAATGGTTACATTGTTATTTCTATAGTCTGTTACCAGGATGGCCACAATAGTGTCCCAATTTGTCATTCTGACTTCAGTTATCTCTGTTCTCCACTTTAATTCTGTGGTCAACTTATACATTTAGGTAAGATTATATGCCCTCTTTTCCCTAAAAATCTTACAATAACTCCACTTGTTTGTAGAAATGGCATCTAAATTTTGTTTAACTATACAAAATTATGTATATATGATTATATGTGCTATGATCCTGGTTCATAACTTGTACATGGAACCAAAGTAATTTTTAACTATATATGAAAATTCAGTTTTCAAATAGTGACCATGATAATTTGCAATCATTTGGGCATAATTTGATGATGAAATTAGTCCCTGGCTGTGATTTGCCTAAGATATACCAGAATAATGGTGATGTCATATCTGCCATATTCTTGCTTACTTATGAGTATTTCCTTGAAAAGTTAGTTTTTTTCAGAATATTAATTCTGTTGTTTTTACTATAAAATACAACATATATACTAAAGAAAATTATTAAATATCCAAACAATTTAAGGAAAAAATATATAATGAATATCCTTGTATATACCACTTATGTTTTAAAGTAGAAGCAGTGGCAGTCTTTTAAGTTTATCTAGGTTCTTCCTAGTCTCAAAAGTATTCACTGTGTTAAGTTTGAATAATTATTTACTTTGCTTTTTAATAGGTTTTCCATATATATATATATATGTGCTTCCCAAAAATAAACATTGTTCTGTTCTCCAATTCGTAGCCATTTATATGAATACTGTACTGTTATATTTTTACTACTTTAGTTTTGTGTAGTACTTCATTGTGTAAATATACAACTTAACTTTCTATTCTTTTAGACAATTCTTTTTTGTTTCCAATGTTTGCCACTGCAAAAATACTCTGTTATAAATAATTTTGGACATGTCTACTTTAGATAAGTATAAAACTTTCTCAGTTATTCAACTGGGAATGCACAAACTTTTGTAATGTTTAGACATGAATGGTATTTGTAATATTTAGCCACTGAATGGCCAGGGACAATGGTCTAATAGAATAAAGACCAGCAGTAAGCAGCTTGCTAGGTCATACAAATGTGAAGAAAGAAACTAATACTAATCAATATGAATATGTTAATAAGTAAAACATAACTCAATACTGTATCCTAACAGTTTTCACTTGTTTATATTACCAGCAGAAAAAAAAAAAAAAAATGAGGGCTCTCTTTGTTCAACCTAGTTTCCAGACTGGGTATTTTTTTGAGAAAGTAATTATTACATCACAATATATTTTTTTCTTTATATCCCCTTAATGATTAATGAGATAGTTTTTTAAATTAATGTTCATTTTGTTTTAATTTTTCATAAATTGCTGTTCTTTTCCTCTTATTTTCTAGTAGATTATTTGTGTTTTTCTCACTGTTTCAGAGTTATTCTGTATATTCTTTATATTTAACTTTTTGTTGCTTACCAGTACTCCAAATCATTTCTCCCAGTTTGTGCCTTGTCTTAATTGCATCTTTGATCATTATAAATGATTGTTTATATTTACAGTGTTCTTTATATTTAAGATGTAAATATGATTTCCTGTTTTATATTTCTTTACTTTGAAATTGTATTTCCTATATTCGTTCCTGAAATTAGCTCATATGAATTAGTTATGATCAGGGTTTTCTTTTTCTTTATATGGCAAGCCAACTGTTCTAGAAAATCTGCTGAAATATACAACCACTCTTCCATATTTATCTGTAATATCGTCTGTATTATAAAGCAATTTTATATATCAGAGCAGACATAATTATTTGTTTCATGTCCTGATCTGTTAATATACTTTTCTACTTTTGTATTAATACATAACTGTCTTAATTATGTGTTATGGTTTTCATTATGTTTTTTTCAATTTGATAAGCCAAATCCCTTCCCACTTCAACTTTGTTATTTTAAAATACCATTTTAGGTATTTTTTGTCTCTGGCTTTTTCATATGAATTTTACAATGACAAAACACTTCAAAAATAATTGTTGTAATTGAAAATAATTATACCTATATTTTATATGAAAAGATATCAAGCAGTATAATCCATAAACAAATATATATGATTTCTATAATTCATTTAGACTAAAATTTGAAATTTCTCCAAAATATGGTGAGGTTTAATGTTACTAATGATGAATTATATAAAATATGAATCTGCTTAATCCAGCATAGTGAAAGTGAGGAAATGTGTTGGAAGGCAGCAAGTAAGAGAAGGGTCAACTTTCCAATCATCTGGTTATTGGGGAATACCCAGCATCTTCTTAAATGCTGTTTTACACAAGACAAAAAGGTTATGTGAGTGCGCAGCTATAAAAATTATGTGTTTCTCATTGGTAATACTTAATTTTAAGAAAAGTATATATAATTTTCTACCACAAAAATAAATGATTATTTTTCTGCTGCAACCTATTTTAGACATGTCCAGAATACAGAATGTAGATAATCATCTAATTGTCTCTTAAGTCATAGAACACATAGCCTAGTCCTGTGAAGAGCTTAGACTGTTTCTATTTATTTATTTATTATTTTATCTTTATTTTAAAGATGTAAGGTACAATTCAAGGTTAGGTATACAGATGTTCATTAGGCAGGTACCCTTGTTGATGAGGCATGTCCCCTCCCCTGGCAGTTTCCCACTACTGCCAATCCCACCCTCCTGCCCTCCCCTGGCAGATTCCCACCACTTCCAATCCCTTTATTACAGCATTATGATAATTGTTCAAGTTCTGCTTATGAGTGAGAACATGTGGTTCTCAGTTCTTTTTTTCTGTGACAGGTCACTCAGTATTATAGACTCTAAATCCATCCAAATTGTTGCAAGTTTTATAATTTTGTCCTTTTTTATTTAAACACATAAAATGGTCTTCATAACTAAATGTGTCTGCTCAAATGTGTGCTTTACTTGTATTGTCTTCTTCTAGTTTTCTGTTAATAAAATTCTGTTCTTCCTTGTTAAACATCTTGAAATACTTTGGCCTTTCTTATATAGCCACAGAAGTAGATTAAACCTATTTTTATGATATGATACTACTACACTAACACATCTGACTTCATAATACTTGTAGCTACCTTTAATGTCTTTTCCTACATTAATTTTTTAATGCTTTAAGACATTAGATATGATTAATATTAGGATCCACTACTTAACACAATGTTTTAAATCTATTAAGAATCATATTTTGGGGGAATGCTGACAAGACGGCGACCAGACAGGTTGGACTATGAGAGTCTCTGCAAAAGAAAGTGTCCATAAAGACTCTCTATGTGAGTAGGCATGTGCTGGTGGGAGAGTGAAAGTCTGTGTGAGGGGAGACTCGGGTTCATGCACTGGATCACCCCCAAAGGTGATTGCAAGCCCCCACCACCCTGAGATTCAAGTTGTGGGTATGCAAGATCATTTGCTGTTCACAGGACTCACCTGAGAAGAGCCTGCCTAATCCAGCTGATTCTCATCACCTGGCACCTGGCTCACACCATCAACTGTTATAGCAAATCAGCTGGAGACATGGATCCAGTCAGTGGAGAAAGATCATGGAGAGCCAAAGAGGAGTCCCATGCCTGGTGAGAAATGCTGACTGCAATCATTTTTTCTGTCCCAGGAACAGACTGAGACCTGCATTGCCCCACCCAGCTCCATCCAGCCTCCAACTTGGGACCTAAGGTAATCTCATAAAAGTGGGAGAGACATAAGCTCCTCCCCCAAGCTGGAGAAGACACAGACAGGTCAGATCTGAGTAGCAGACTTGACAGGCAGCAAGCCAGGTGAGTCTAGATCTGATCCAACCCCTTCCACAGTAGACCTGGAGCATCTGATCCAAGTTGTGAGTAACCCTGTCAGCCTGCACTGAGAGCTAGAGATGAGAGCTGAAAGGACGTTATACTTACAGGAATGACCTCAGAGCAGGTTTTGTTCCTTCTTTTTATTTTTTAATTTTTTGTCTATTTCTTTGCTCATTTTAGTTGTTTCAGTTTTAGTTTTTCTCTCTCATTTTTTCTGTTTTTGATAATGTTTTCATACTTGCTTTGTTTCTGTTATTTTACTGATTTTTTTTTTCTTTAGACATCCTGTATGTGTAAGGGAATAGTATATAAATAGGGAAGTTTTTGTTGGTTTGTGTGTTTGTATGATTGTTTGTATGTTTTAATTTTTTTTTTCTGTCTTTGTGTCTCTTTTCATTTGCTAGTTGGTATGTCTGAATGTTTTCCCTTTTACTCTTCTCTCTCCACACCTTCCTTTTGCACGCCCTTCCTTGTCCATTCTTTTTCCTTTTTCTTACCTCATTTTGCTTTCAGGGAGCAAACCTATACCCCCACTGCATGAACAAATTGTAAGGTAGTGGGATGTGGGTTCCAGGTGCCCATACAACTGTTGGTGGATACTGGAATCTGCAGATATATTTTGAATCACAACTTCTCCCTCAATTAAATCTCAAAATGGCAAAAGGTGCAGCCCCAACCCACAGTCCATCTTCAGAATTGAACAAAGACAGAGGATCTACATAAAGAAGAATAGGAGATAGGCAAACAGAAGTAAAAGCAACTCCACCATCCCTGAAGCACAGAATTAAATAGGGGGTAAAAGTGGGGGTGGGGGAGGAAAATCTACACAAACAAAGAAAACCAAAAGAAGAGTATAGGTCTCACACAGACCCCTGGGAGGTCAGACAATGAGAAAACAGACTTCAGAATGCAAACAATGAAGAACCCCCAAAATGTCTGCTCTCAAACTACAAACCAGATATCAAGACATTAATAGAGAGAATAAATAGAATTGAGGAGAGACAAGAGGAAAATAGGAAGGAGTTGATAACTGAGATAACAGTAAAGAATACTATGAATGAAATAAAAACAAACTGAGAAGGATGGAAAGCAGAATTAGCCAAGCAGAAGAAAGAATCTCAGAGCCTGAGACCAAAAATATAGAACTAAACCAAACTGTCAAAAACATAGAAAAGAAACTTAAAAAGACAGAAAACCTCAAGAGATGAATAATTAGTTCAAGAGGCCAAACCTAAGAGTAAATGGACCTCCTGAGACAGAAAAAGAGACAGAGACCACCCTGTAATGTGAATGGACTAAATGCACCAAGACATAGATTAGCAAATTTGATAAAATATCATGAGGCAACAAATATACTGTCTCCAAGAGACTCATCTCACCAGAAAGAACACTCACAGACTCAAAGTAAGAGGATGGGAAACAAAATTTCAGGGGAATAGAGCACTGAAGAAAGCAGGAGTCATGATCTTAATATCAGACAAACTACCCTTTAAGTTATAAAAAGTTTTAAAAGATATAGAAGGTCACTATATAATGACAAAAAGTTCAATCCATCATCAAAAAATATCCATCCTAGCATATATGCATCCAACATAGAAGCAACAACTTTCACAAAGCAGCTTCTAGACAAACTTAAAAAAGATATTGACTCTAACACTATCATAACTGGGGACTCTAATACTCTACTCACAACCTTAAACAGATCATTTAGACAAAAAATAGGCAAGGAGATCTAGAACCTGAATGACAGACATTTGACCAAATGGACTTAATTGTTACCTATAGAACACTCCACCCAATGACCACAGAATATACATTCTACTCATCACCACATGGAACATACTCTAAGATCGACCGCATCCTTGGCCACACATCAAACATAAACAAACTTCATAAGATTGAAATTTTGCCATGCACTTTCTCAGACCACAGTGAATAAAAATAAATATCAACACCAACAATGTTTCCCCCAAACCCACAAAGACATGGACACTAAACAGCATGATGCTAAGCAACTCCTGGGTTAACATGGAAATCAAAACAGAGATTAAAAGATACCTGGAAACAAATGATTAATGAAGAAACATCTTTCTACAATCTCTGGGATGCCATGAAAGCAGTAGTAAGAGGGGAATTCACATCTCTACAAACACACATGAAGAAAATGGAAAGATCACAAGTTAACAGCCTAAAAAGTCACCTAAGGAATCTGCAAAAGCAAGACCACCAAAACTTTAACTTCAGCAAAAGAATCCAGATCACCAAAATAAAACCTCAAATCTGGGACATAGAAGACAAAAAGATAATGCAAATAATTAATGAAAAAAAAGCTTGTTCTTTGAAAGGATAAACGAGATAGATGGTCCCATAACTAGACTGACCAAGGAAAAGCCCAAATAAACACAATCAGAAACACAAAATATGAAGTCACAACTGCCCTGAAGAAATACAAAAGATTATCAAAAACTACTATGTACACTTGTATGAAAACAAACTTGAAAACCTAAAGGAATAGGAGGACTTTCTGACATCACACAACCTCCCCAAGTTGAAGAAGAAGAAATTGAGACCCTAAATAGACAAATAACAATCCAGGAAATTAACTATGTCATAAGAAAACTACCTACAAAAAACAAAAACAAAAACAAAAGCCCTAGGCCAGATAGCTTTCCAGCAGAATTCTACAAAACATACAAGGAGGAACTGATACCAATTATATTGAAAGTATTTCAGGCTATTGAGAAAGATGGCACTCTCCCCAAATCATTTTATGAAGCTAACATCACATTGATCTCAAGTCAGGTAAAGATCTAACAAAGAAAGAGAACTACAGGCCAGTACCCTTGATGAGTATAGATGCTAAAATTGTCAAAAAGATTTTAGCAAACTGGACCCAACAACACATCTCAAAAATCATCCACCACAACCAAGTAGACCATCCCCAGGAAGCAAGGATGGTTCAACATTTTTAAGACCACAAATGTAATTAAATACATCTACAGACATAAAACAAAAACCACATAATTATATCATTAGATGCAGAAAAAGCCTTTGATACAATTCAGCACCCCTTCTTGATAAAAAACTTTTGAACATCTAGGCCTAGATAGATCTACCTCAAAATAGTAAGAGTCATCTACAAGAAACCCACAGCCAACATACTGCTAATCAGAAAGAAATTGGTACCAATTCCCCTGAAAAGTGGAACAAGACAAGGATGCTGACTCTCATCCGTCCTGTTCAAAATAGTTTTGGAAGTCCTAGCCAGAGCAATCAGAGAAGAGAAGGCAATCGGGGTATCCAAATAGGAAAAGAGGAAGTCAAGTTATCTCTCTTTGCTGATCATATAATTCTAAACCTTGAAAACCCAAGAGAATCTGTCAAAAACATCCTTGCACTGATAAAGGACTTTGGCAAAGTCTCAGGTATAAAATAAGTGTGTAAAAGACAATCTCATTTCTATACACCGATAATAAACAAACAGAAACCCAAATAAAAAGGCACAATTCCATTCACAATAGCCACAAAAAAATGAAATAGCCTGGCATCTTTCTAACCAGAGACATGCAAGACCTTTACAATGAAAACTACAAAACACTGCACAAAGAAATCAAAGATGACACAAACAAGTGGAAAAATATTCCATGCTCATGGATTGGAAGAATCAACATTGTTAAGATGTCCATTCTGCCTAACACAATCTATAGATTTAATGAACTACCCATCAAATTACCAGCAACATTCTTCTGAGACCTAGTAACAACAATACAGTAATTCATAAGGAAAAATAAACAACCACAAATAGCCAAAAAAATCCTCGGCAAAAAAACCAAAAACAAAAGCAAAACAAAACAAAACAAAAAAGCAGGAGGTATCACACACCCAAACTTTAGACTTTATTATAAAGCTACAATAATCAAAACAGCCTGGTATTGGCACAAGAACAGGCATATAGACCAATGGAATAGAACAGAGATAACAGAAGCAAAACCTCAATTTCTTAACCAATACATCTTGGACAAATCCTCCACCACCAACCACTGGGTGGGATAAATGGTGATGGCTGGGATAACTGACTGACCACATGCAGAAGATTGAAACATGACCCCTCAAAAATCAACTCTAAATGGATCAGAGACCTAAAATCTAAAACTATAAGAACATTAGAAAATGCAGAAGACACTTATAGAAATTGGAACTGGCAACCGATTCCTGATCAAAACCCCAAGTTCCCATGCCGTAAGAGGTAAGATAGACATATGGGACCTCATCCAACTGACAAACTTCTGCAAGGCAAAGAGAGCTGAGAGACAGCCCACAGACTGGGAAAAAATATTTGCCAACTGTATGTCTGATAAAAACCTAACATCTAGGATCTACAAGGAACTCAAACGTGCAGAAAAGAAAAAAAAAACAAACAGCCCCATTACAAAGCGGGCAAAAGATATGAATAGACGGTTCTCAAAAGAAGACATATGAGCAGCCAATGGATACATGAAAAAATGTTCAGCCTCACTAGTCATCAAAGAAATGCAAATTAAAACTACACGGAGATACCACCTAACTCCAGGCGGAATGACCAGCATTAATAACTCAAAAAATAACAGATGCCGGAGAGGATGTGGTGAAAAGGGAAAACTTCTACAATGTTGATGGGAGTGTAAACTAGTACAGCCTCAGTGGAAAACAGTGTGGTGATTCCTAAAAGTTCTAAAAATCAGCCTTCCATAAGACCCCACAATCCCCCTACTGGGAATATTCCCTGAAGAACTCAAATCACTCTACAAAAAAGATACCGGCACTTGCCCAGCGCGGTCGCTCAGTCTGTAGTCCCGCACCTTTGGGAGGCTGAGGTGAGTGGATTGCCCGAGCCCGCGGGTTCGAGACCCACCTGGGCAGCGAGACCTCATCTCTACAATAAATCAAAAAATCAGCCGGGCGTGGTAGCGCATGCCTGTAATTCCGGCTACTCGGAAGGCTGAGGCGGAAGGATCGCCGGAGCCCAGCAGGTCGAGGCTGTGGTGGCCGGGAGTGGCCATTGCACTCCAGTCTGGGCGACAGAGTGAGACTCCAAATCAAAAAAAAAAAAGATACTGGCACATGTATGTTTATGGCAGCACTGTTCACAGTAGCAAGCACATGGAACCAACGGTGCTGTCCATCAAAAGAGGACTGGATAAAAAAAGGTGGTACATACGCACAATGGAATATCACGCAGCCATAAAGAAGAACAAAATCATGAACTTCACAGCAACCAGGATGAACTTCGAGTCTAGAGTACTGAGTGATCTTTCACAACAAAGCTCTGAGTATCACATGTTCTCACTCAAAAGTGGACCTTGAACAACTACCATCTTACTATAAGAAAAGGAATGACAGTACTGGGAAACTGCAGTGTGGGGATGGGGAGGTGGGATTTGCCGTAGTGAGAAACTTCCTGGGAAGGAGGGCGGCACACCTCATCAACAAGGGCACCTGAACAATGACTATGCATACCTAACCCTGAAGTGTACCCTGCAGTTTTAAAATGAAAAAAATTAAAAATTAAATAAATACATAAAAACCTTTGTTGCAAAAGAACAATATTTTATCTAATTTTTTTCATTTTTTCGTACCACTTTTTTTCTAAATTAAATATTAACACTGTCATAACAATTACATTTTTTGCTATATGGCATAACAATTTTGCATAGTAATAATTAAGTTGTATTAATTGGTAAATATTATGTAGATATATTGTGCCTTTAAGTATTACGCATGATTAGTGTCTTCTTAGTGCTTCAAAACCTTTTTTTTGCCAGTCAATCAAAGCTTAAAATGTAAATCCAGTTATTCACTTTATATATATTCTCTAATTCCAAATAGAATTATTAAATATTGATGTTAGAAGAGAACTTAAAGATTACATTGTCTTATACCTCCATTTGGTAGATAAGATTTTATTTTCTGTTGGAAGCAAATTATTATTGTTTCTAAACTGAGGATTTAAATGTTGGGTATGTAGATTATTAATGTTCTTGTAGGTATATTTTTAAAGCACAGCCATTCTCTTAAAATTCTGAAACTCATTCTGTGTAACAATGGCTCATTTGAGAATATACAACCAATTCTCAAATGAAACAATTTCTATGATAATTTTGAATGACTGTTCATAAGATTTCCTTAATTCTCAAATTAATATTGCGGATTTTATATTTTAAGGTGTGATATAGCTGACTTGTAGACACAAATACTTGATTGCTTTTAATAGTAACTCAAGGACAGCCGGGCTCGGTGGCTCAGCCTGTAATCCCGCGCCTTTGGGAGGCTGAGGTGAGTGGATTGCCTGAGCCCGTGGGTTCAAGACCCACCTGGACAGCGAGACCTCACCTCTACAATAAATCAAAAAATTAGCCGGGCGTGGTAGCACATGCCTGTAATTCCGGCTACTTGGAAGGCTGAGGTGGAAGGATTGCCGGAGCCCAGCAGGTCGAGGCTGCGGTGGCCAGGAGCGGCCACTGCACTCCAGTCTGGGCGACAGAGCAAGACTCCAACTCAAAAAGAAAAAAAAAATAGTAACTCAAGGTCTTCACTATAAGTTTGAATGTTAATTTTATGAAGATACGTATTTTAATTTATTGCATTTGCAAATTACACATTAGTATTTAAAGTAATAAATGTTGTTTTGCCCAAGTCTTCTGAAGTTTGTTAAAACCTCATCTTAAATCATTTTAGTACTTATTTGGGGGTTCTTGAATGTAATCGCATAAAACACCTTGCTTCATAATATATTTGTTAAATCTAAAAAACACTTGATATCTATGATTTTATTCTTAATTTTGATGTGGTCACTTATTTCCTTTGTTTTCTATTAGTATTTGGTTGTTGCATAAGTTTGCAGCACTGTAGTGTTGGGAATTTTTCATTTGTCATTTGGATTGACAGCATTGTTTTTGTTAAATATATCTTGCAGGTTAGAAGAAAGTTAGTGCTACCTGTGGGCCAAAGATGATGGACTGTCAAGTGGAAACAAAATGAACACTTTCAAATATTCTAGTTTGAGTTCATCAGAGGAGGAAAGGGAGTGAAGGCAGCCCAAAACATTTGTGCTCTGTGCGGGGAGAATGCCATTGGTGAAAGCATGGCAAGGACATGATTTTGTTGTTTCAAGGAGTGCCCCTTTGACCTGAGTAATTCTCCACATTCAGGAAAACCTTAGGGCTTTGATAAAGACCATTTACATGTTTCAGTGCACAATGATTCTCACCAGTCAACCCGAGAATTGTCAGATGTGAAGAACTGTGATCAATTATTATGCAGCATTTGCATTCCATGAGCAAGCTGAAAAACGCGAAGAACTTATGCCTCAACCAAATAAAAGAGAAGTACATGAATTTGCAAAAAAATAATGTATTGTACTATATGGATATTGACTCCTATTCTCTGTTATATTCTTTTCAAGCACTTTATGTCATAATTTCCAAGGTGGCAGAACATATTTAGGAAAGAGAGGTTAAGAAAGTTATCATTAGCCGGGCTGGGTAGCTCAGCCTGTAATCCCGCGCTTTGGGAGGCTGAGGTGAGTGGATTGCCTGAGCCTGTGGGTTCGAGACCCACCTGGGCAACTTGGTGAGACCTCATCTCTACAATAAATAAAAAAATTAGCCGGGCGTGGTAGCGCACGCCTGTAGTTTCGGCTACTTGGAAGGATCGCGGGAGCCCAGCAGGTTGAGGCTGCGGTGACCAGGAGCGGCCACTGAACCCCTGTCTGGGCGACAGAGTGAGACTCCAACTCAAAAAAAAAAAAAAAAAGAAAGAAAATTATCATTGATGAAAACTCAATAATCATATAAAAGAAAGCAGTTTCAACATTACCTCGTGTAAAGTATCTAATATATAATAGACCATAGAGATACAGATACTACAAGGGTTCACGTTACTAAGAACTAGTGTGATTTTTAAATTTTAAAGCAAAAGTGTATGTCTGTGTGTGTGTGTGTGTGTGTGTGTGTGTATAATTTTTTTTTTTTTTTTTTTTTTTTAGTTGAGGTCTCACTCTGCCACCCAGGCTGAAGTGCAGTGTCAAGATCATAGCTCATCACAGTCTCGACTTCCTTGGCTACGGCAATCCTTCCACCTCAGCCCCCTAAGTAGTTGTGACTCCAGGACAGGCCACCAATACTCAGGTAATATTTTTTTTATTTTTTGTAGAGTTGGGAGGTCTCACTATGTTGCGTAGGTTTGACTCAAACTTCTGGGCTCAAGAAATTCACCTGCCTCAGCCTCTTATGGTGTGAGTACAATACAACTTGCATATATATTCAAATGTGCCAGTTTACTGATACATATTGAAATACTATATCATGTAAATACTTTTTTTGATGCAAGAATATAAATCCTATAGTCAGACTTAACAAAGTTTAAAGCATTGATAAAGTCACCTGATTTTGGAAATTACCATTTTCCCAAACTAAAAATTATGTTTTAATAGAGTAAAATAATATGTCCAACATTTCTAGCAGATAATCTAGCCAAAAAATGATAATAATATTTTATTACCTTAGAGTGAATGTGGACAAATATGTATACATGTATTATATATTACATATATAATTTTTTCTGATAAATTTCCCAAATTGATGGTTAGGGGTTATGAAGAAAAAACAAATCTGGAGTGAAAGAAAGAAAAAAAATAGCATTTAAAAGTACCTAAAAGGTATGTAGAAACCATGATTAAATTTGTTTATAGCCTGATATAAAATAACTGAATTATAAAATGAAAGTTATAATAGCCTGGCCATCAAAAAGTATCTAAGTTTATATATATACACAATAATATAGTGTATCCAATGGGGAAATGTATTAGAAAATAGTCACTTTGGGTTATGTCTCTTTTTTTTCCTTACACTGTTATAAATAGACCCTGACTACTCCAGTCATCTCAAGTTTACCTCAGGGTATCATTCTTAGAGCTCTTGTACTCTGCTCCAATTATAGAATTCCTAGGAGTTCCTCTTCTGAACTGCCACAAACTGTTCCTAAAGGCAGTCAACCGATGATCAGAGGAGGACCACCTACCGTTAAGCAGTCCATCAAAAGATCACACAGTTTAAAGCAATTTATTTTCTTGCTCTTATATTTGCCTCCCCACAGAGGGAAGTGCACTACTTGTTGCTACTTGCTTTCTCTTCATTTGTAGAGATAATACAGTACTAGTAAAATTATATAAGGTATAGTCTGCCGAAAAAATAACAAAGAGTGAAAGGTTCTCCAAAATGTCTTGAGTATTCACTGCTTAGAGATTTTGACATTAAATCTTCTGTGAAACTGAATACATATATCATAAGATTTCTTACCTCTCAGTGCAGAAAATGTATGTTTTATGAAGAATCACATAAAATATCTCTTTTTTGTTATACAAATGCCAAAAATATATGTTCTTTCTGTTTTGTATAATTTGTAGTAACCACTTTTATCAGATTTAAATTTTGCTTTGAATTTTAATTATGCAAATGAACTAAGGTTTAATTGTAATATAATGCACACACCAATTTAAAGTTATATTTATTATTTCTGAAAAAATAAAATGATATCAAGAGAAAATCACAATTTTTGTGAAGGATTAATTGCATTTTAAAAATTAAAATTAAATAAGAGTAATGTTATGCAAAGCTATTCCACACATATTTGGAAAGATGTCTCCTGACATAAAAAAAGAGCTTATTTAGAAGTATAACAACACATTAATACACACATTATTTACAGTTCAGTTACTGTTATTGGCTTTTTTTTGGGTAACAAAACACTTTGGGGAATAATTTCAACATACTGCATGAGACTACCTTTTATTATATGGAAATTTTTTTGAATTACATGCATTATTAAAAGCATAATATACAATACATATTTAAATGATTTTAGGGTGACTTGCCATGCACATCTCTGTAATTCTCACAAAATGATAAATTGATAATAATTTTGAAGTAGAATTTATGGCCTAATTTATTTCAGAATATGCAATTTTTGTGGAAATATATATCATGATGCATGTCTCTTGCCTCCTCAAATTAAAGCAAAATATATTTCCATTAGACATTGCATACTGTAGAATATATTTAATAAATAGTAATATAGAAACTTTTGCAATATATTATATAGTCAAGGTACTTATTTGAAATTTTTTATAGTTTGTTTCCTATATAACTTAATTGATTAATATGTGTTGCTTTTATACACTTTGCATTCTAATTTTTGGAGAAAATGAGCCATAAATAAAACCATATATAAGGTACAAACCAAAAATATCATTGCTTTGAATGTTTTATTGAAAATTTATGCACATATTTTTCTGTTATATTTTACTGTCTTATTAGCTGCAATATTTTTAATTCCCTTTATAGTTTGTTTTGATAGACACTTGTAATAATAATAATTATTTGATTTGGCACTTCTAATTAAAACAGACCGAGTCTCCTAAGAAGAAAGAGAAATGTAATATTTCCTTATAGGCTATCTTGTCCTGGGATCCAAGTATAGAAAAGTAAGTTGGAGAGAGACAGGAACTGGAATTCTATGAGTGTAACAGAAACTCTTTGTTTACTCCCTTTCTCTCTCTCTCTTGCAAGGAGACCTTACCTCTACACTTGAACCCTATCTTTGTATTGTTTATATATCTTGTATTTTCATGGTTTAATTTTCCTTGTGAACTTTGGAAATTATATCTACAGGTTTATTTGACTGAGAGTTTAATGAGATTGTATATTTCTTTCTACTCATTCTAACATCTTCAAGTTGAGAGAAATTATTGTGGCTGCACCTGGCCCACAAGTCTTCCACTTTAAAATCAGGGCTTGGAGTGAAGGTTCAAGTTTCTCCAGAGAGATGTTGCAGAGTCACTTTCTGAACCTGGGGAAATTTTATTCAGTCCCTTGCCGCATGACTGTCTTATATTCTGTCTACCATATCCCAGGCAAAAACTTCATGGGTGGCCATATTCTTGGCATTGGTAGAAGTTTTAGTGTGTGCTGACAAGGACAACATTATTATTTTTTTTTTAGCCTGCTCTTGTTAAGTACATTTTTTTAAAACTCAGAAGACATGAACTTCCAGTCATTTCTCTCAGTTTTTGTCTCTAGAAACTTCAAGGTAAACTCCTTATCCTCTGTTTACCATGAAATATTTTTGATCTCTTGTTCTTCTAAGGAGAAATGTATTTGCATTTTGAATGGAATTATATTTCTATTTTGATATTAAATATTGAAAGCTAGAAGGTACAATGGGTTAATTTTTGAGTATGGTTTTACAGATATTTCTTTTTTATGTATTGAATATTTTCAAACTTTATAAGGAAATTCTTAAACATGTGAACATATATAAAATATTATTAGATATCTCACTTCACATCAATAGATGTTATTACAATTTTTATAGTTATTTTACAAGATTTATTTCTAAGCTGGGCTCGGTGGCTCAGCCTGTAATCCCATGCCTTTGGGAGGCTGAGGTGAGTGGATTGCCTGAGCCCGCAGGTTCGAGACCCACCTGGGCAGCAAGACCTCAACTCTACAATAAATCAAAAAAATCAGCCAGGCGTGGTAGCGCATGCCTGTAATTCCTGCTACTGGGAAGGCTGAGGCGGAAGGATTGCCGGAGCCCGGCAGGTTGAGGCTGCGGTGGCCGGGAGCGGCCACTGCACTCTAGTCTGGACGACAGAGTGAGACTCCACCTCAAAAAAAAAAAAAAAAGAAAAAAAGATTTATTTCTATATTCTCTTTATGTGTGTATGAGGGTGAGTGTTTTGTGTGTATGTGCATTCATGACAGAGAGCCAGAGAGCCAGAGACACACAGAGAGAATAGAATGATACCATATTCACTGTTCATAGACTCTTTATGTTAAAATATATCTATGACACAATTTCATATAAAGTTTTTTCTCAGAAATGCACTGCAATTTACAGATCCAATCCTTTATTTTAAAAACTTTAGTTGTGTTATTATTTTTTAATTCTCCCTATTTTGAGCAAAGCCATGATGGGTTATTTCCTACCTAAATAGTTTCTTATACCAATTATTCTAAAAGTAGAAAATCACTAATAAGAGAACTCAAATACTATATATATTTCAAGGTTTGGATTTGGATTTGTTGATTTTTCTTTAAGATGTTATCATATTTACATGTCCCCAGATATTTGTGGATTTATATAAATCACTATTTTTTAAATATGGCATATGTCAATAATTTTTTAATATTAAAGTTTCAAAGCAAACAAAATGGGTACAAGTCAGTGGCTATATATACATATATATAGTTATATATATATATATATATATATAAATGTCAGCATTGCAAAATGTTTTTAAACATAGGAAGGTACACATGACAATTGAAAATATAGCATATTTGTCTCAAAATGGGTATGATTGTGCTACTTTATGAACATTTATATTATTTGCATGTGACTATAATTATTGAAGGTTCTTCTCTATTAATTATTATTAAGTGTATAACATAATGGGTGGTTAAAAAAGGAGGAAAGAAATTTGAATTGGGAAAGCTTTTACACAATAAAGCAAACATACCAATATTTTGGTCAAGTTTAGGGAGCTCAAGAGCAAAGACTGACCATTAGATATGACTTTCATGGGACAGAAATGTCCAGGGCCTGATAACTCTGCTGTGCTAACACGCTGGCTGAGGGTTTTGTGAAAATGTCAAGATCGTGATCTTGGCTCAAAAGCTGAGAAAAAAAATTGCCTTTTGGGTACAGTGTGCACTGGTGGTGATAGTGGGTACTCTTAAAGTCCAGACTAACTGTGTATATCTCCAAAAGATATTGAATAAAAAAAGATGAGTAGGACCCTGAGGGTTCTAATATCTGGAAGTTATAGCCAAATGCCCTTTCAGAAGTAATATGGCAAATTCTTTCTTGAAGAGAGGTCTGAGTGGAATACCCAAAGAGCCACAGAAAGAATATGGAGGAATGGGAAAAACAAATGAAATATAATAAAATTTATGGCCAAGCACGGTGACTCACATCTATAATCCCAACTCTTTGGGAGGCCAAGGTAAAGAGGATTACCTGAGCCCACTGGTTTGAGACCAGCCTGGGCAACTTGGCGAGACCTTTTATCTACAATAAATCAAGAAAAATTAGCAGGTCATGATGGCTCATGCCTGTAGTTACAGCTACTTGGAAGGCTGAGGCGGAAGGATCACCTGAGCCCAACAGGTCCACACTGCAGTGGCGATGAGCATGCCACTGCACTCCAGTCTAGGTGACAGAGTGAGAATTCAACTAAAAAAAAAAAAAAAAAACACATTAAAATTTTGTCTCTGAAGAATAGGAAGGTTTTAGGATGATGGAAGAATAGGGATTTGCTGAATATTTATCACTGTTGAGCCTATACAGAATATTGAAATATAGATACCTTATTTTGATAATGCATTAAAACATGAACACATGATTTAATAAGTTGTTGAAGTATATATTTATAAAATAGTAATAAAAATAATTTAAGCAAAAAAGTTGTTAGCAAAAATGAGAAAATATAATAGTTAAAACATAAGAAAGGAATCTGTGCATTCAAAGAATGAAAAATGTCAAAACTAATAATGAGAAATAGCTGCATTTTGGAAAACAAACTAAGAAGATGCACAATAAACATGTTTAGCCAAGCAAACATAAGCCTTAAAATTAAACAGAAGCAGAAACAAATTAATCTAATTGACTACTGAATTGATAACATGACCATAGAAAGTACAGTATGATCATCCTGCCCTATACAAGGGTTTCAGTATTCAACCAACTGTGGATTGAAACTATTAGAAAAAAGAAAGGCTGCATCCATACTGAACATTTACAGACTTGTTTCTTGTCACTATTTCCTAAAAAATACAGTATAGCACCTATTTCAATAGCATTTACATTATGTTAGGTGTTACAAATAATGTACAGATTATTTAAAATAAACAGGAAGATCTGGGCAAATTCTATGCAAATGTTACATTATGTTCATATGTTTATGAACTTAAGCATCCATGGATCCAATCCTGGAACCAGTCTTCCATGAATATGAAGGGATGATTGCTTTTGAACATTGTATTCTGTATACCCTTGGTGGGAGACAGTGATATGCCTCTATTGTTATTGTTATAACAGTCCCTCATAATTCACATTATTAACGTGTGAGGTGTTAAAAGAACAAAATATCTGAATAAAGTCTTAAATTTTTTGTTTGTTGTGATTCTGTCAGTATGCAATTGTTATGTATTTATTATTTTATTTATTGTATGACAAAAGATAAAGAAAATGAATAAATATATTGACATAGTAGGTAACTAAGGCTCTGACTGGTGACAAAAATTAAAATATCAGATGTCAGATTATGAGAAAGAATCCTGAAATATTAGATTTGATTTGTACATATGAGTATAAACTCATGTCATTTTAAAATTATGTTAGAATTTTCCACTGAGAAGACCTAGATTTAATAACATCCTCCTATAATCAAGTACTCTATTATCCAAATTTTGATTTTCTGTCAAAAAGAATCAGGAATTTCCGATAAGTGGCCACTTATTGCTGTGTGATAAGGTAAAAGGTTAGCCTGAGACGTCTATGCTCAAATCCTTGGGTATAAGGTTGTTGAAGAACAAGATGAACACAGGGATTCAGTTTTGCATATTAAACTCAATTTTTAAAAAGGCAAAGGGTATTAATAATTATGTGATGTATCTTATCTTGGCCAAGTGATCAAATGTAGCCTCACTATTATCATGAATAACTGACATTATGTACCGCCTGATTTTGTGCCATCAGAGATACATGATATTAACTGCATCATGATCTTACAAAGTAGGATTATATTGAATGCAATATAAGGCAATAATTGATAACATACCTGGACTCTTCAAACACTGAACAAAATAAACAAAAGGTGTTACAAATTGCTGTTCTGAAACAGAAAAAAAAGATGTAAAAGAATGGTTTGGTCAATTCAAGAACGTATTTATTCAAGATGGTATATTATAGTTGAATTGATAGTAGTTGGGTAGAAGAAAATCCTTATTCTTAGGAAGTAAATAATGAAGTGGTAAGAGCACATACTCAGAATTTCTACAGCTCATTTTCAAATGACTTATTATAAAGAATGTTGACTATATATACACACACATACAAAGAAAGAGGACAATTTTAAATATACAATGTATATATATATGTATATACACACATTTATATTTCTACATTTGCTAGTTGTTGAATCAAATTGAACAATATATAACTTTGCAGTTTTTTATTATTATTTCTGTTGATTTGTCATTTTTTAAAAGAAAATGTTGGGGGAGATAGAGACCTGTTCATAATTAGATGGATAAACATGTCAGGAAAAGAGTCATGATGAGGAATTATGTCCCCAGTATCTTTTCCTCTATACTGTGAGATTTTCCCTCCAATCCTTATGTAATTTGGTTATTTGTGGCTGTCACAGTACTTCTCAATATCAAAAACAAAGAAGTTGCAAGAAAATATTGAACTAACACTACTTTAGCAATGTTTAGCTTTGAAATGTGCTAAGTTACACATTTGATTTAGATGAGTCATTTTTCCTGCTTCTTTTTTCTAATTTACGATTTGTTCTATTTCAGTACCTAATAACTTATATTTAAAATGTAAGTTGTTTTTATTAATAGTAAAGGGCCTGATAATCATCATAGTTTTATAAAATTTATTACACAAATATTAAATTATACTGTATCAATATGCTATAATATTAGCTTAAATAAAAATATAATCTAGGTCTGGATGATCCTATTCTATTTTTCTCACAATTTTGGTAGAGGATTAAAAGTCTATAAGATGATAGAAATATTTGATAGCTATATCTCAATTTTAGTAATGATCCATTTACCCAAACATGCCCTATCTCTAAATTCTTATTTAGGTGTTTAATTTTATAATATTTTTATTATTTGCTGCTAGAGTTAGAAAGAGGTATGTATTTTTCGTGTATTTTAAATATTCAAGGAAGCATGGACTATTGCTATTACAGTTCTTTTGTCTTTTTTTTTGGAAAAAAGAATTCACCGATGTTCATTTTATAAATGCAACTTTTCTTGTTGCTCACATTACATGAAAGCTATGGAACAAGTATAACTTTTCTGCTGTTCTTTCTTCTGCTGCTGTTTTTCTGGGCTTGACTGGACTGAGTGCTACATGTCTTCTATAATGATATTCTATAATCATATTGTTGCTATGATGAAAGGCAGGTTTAAAAAGCTCAAACTACAAAAGTACACAAGGGCTTTTGCTAAGACATAACAGATGTCACATTATTTTACTGCACATTAGTTAAAGCATCTCAAATGTCCAAGAGTTCTAATTCAATGGTTTAGAAAAAGATAATATGCCTACAGAGAAGCATAAAAAGGAATGACAGGGACTAAATACTTGTGAACAAATAATACAAATTACTATAATTACCCTTTAGTTTTAACATATGTATTTGTGTGTCTCCTCACTATAGTCTAGATAATTAAGACTTGATATCTGAAGGAAAATCTCTCAGATCAGAATTTTAGAATTTGATAAAATAATATTTAGCTATTTTATTTCATGTTAGTGCATACAAGTAGTTCAGAGCCTTAGATTGTAGGTTGATCAGAATTAGCAGGAAGCTAAAAAGTTGTATTCATTCAAAAATAAGAAGTTATACAAGGGGATCCCACCAAAAAACCGCAGAAGTAATTAATAAACAAATTGTATATTTATTCTTATATGTTTAAACTTCAATCACCTTCAAAGTCCTCTCTGTTTGATGCAATACACCTATCAAGATACGGTTTTCCATTGCTCAAAACTGTTTTCACACTCATCAGCCATTCCCATATAGAAGTAGATGTCTTGGTCAGAGTAGGTGATAGAGAAGAGAGACTATTAACCAACACATTTTGGAAGGGAGAGATCTATAGAAAGACAGATTCAAAACATGAACAGCAGTAACAGCAGCACCATTCACACATTTATCAATGATTGTTAAACTAGAAAGGTGGACAAGGAAACTGAGAGAATGATGGTGAAAACTGAAAATCTGGGGAGCTTGTAAATTGATGCACATATGAATGCATCTGTAACACAGAGATAGAGGTACATAAAGTAGAATATATTAGGACTTGAGATGTCTGCATATTGGGTGACAACTAACTATGCAGGAATAGAGGAGAACACTAGGAAGCCAGAAAAAAAATTATATATGTATATATATGTATGAGAAGAGATATCAGTGGGCACACAGCATAGTAAAAAAACAACAACAACTAGTTACCTACTAAGATAAATATCAAAATTCTTACTTACAATGTGTAGTTTTCAACCAAAAATAGTAGACATGCCCAATAGGAAACCCATATTAAGGAAGAAAAGCTGTGAAAAGAAAGTGATTCTCAATGGGACCAGACAATTTATTTAGCAGAGAAAAGCTTCCATTTTTTTAATGTGTCTAAAGATTTATCGACAATTATTTTATTTGAGTCACCAAATTGAAAACATTAACAGAAATATGGAAATTATAAAAAAAAAAACACAAGGAAATTTTAGATCTAAAGGGTACAATAGAAATTAAAAATGCACTATATAGAATCAACAGTAAATTCAAGATTGCAGACAAAAGCAGTGGTGAACTTGATGGCAGATTAATTATTCAATAAGTATTTTTTAATGAACAAATTTCACAGATCTACTAAAACATTAAGTGTGCCAGTATTTGTAAAATTGTAATTGCAGAAGAGAGTAATGAGAGAGTTAGAAACAAGGCTCAAAATAATTGTGTCTAAAAACATTCCAGGTTTGTTTAAAATATTCATTTACAGATTCTTGCAGTCCAAAAAATTTTTAAAAATATAATGAAATTAGAGTACCGCATTGTAGTAGGCTGAATAATAGCTTCTAAAAATATACATTCCCCAATCTTCACAGTACCTAAATTTATGACCTTATGTAGCACAAAAGGACTTTAAAGATATGCTAAAATTAAGAATCTTAAGAATTGGAAATTATCCTGAATGATTCCTATGAGCCCACTGTAATCACAAAAGCTCTTAAAAGAGAGTAGCAGGAGAATCAATGTAAGAAAAAAGATATATGACAATGGGAGAATAGCATAGATTGATTCCCTTTGAAGATGAAGAAAATAACCACAAGCCAAGGAATGCAGGTGAATCTTATATCCTGGAAAAGCAAGAAAATAGATTCTTCTCTGGTACCTTCAGAAAGAACATAGCTCTATGGATTCAATTTTAGCCTCATAAGCCTAATGTCAGACATAGACCTCAAGAAATATAAGATGGTAAATTTGTATTGTTTTTAAGTTATGATGTTTTTGATAATTTGCCACAGCAGCCATAGGAAATTGATATAAACATGTGTGTGACACATCACAGTAAAACTAGTGAAAGTTAAAAATAAGGAAAAAATAATTAAAATAGCAAAACAATGTACCACACAGATAAAAACAATGATACAGGGGAAACTTCTTCAGGTCCCCTCCCACTGTGGGAGCTTCTCTGTCCCCTCAATAAATCCTGCTTTGTCAGTTCCAAACAAAACAAAACAAAACAAACAAACAAACAAACAAAACACACACACACACACACACACACACACACACACACACACACAAAACAACGATGTCATTAACAGCTGATAACAAATAGGAAAACATAGAGACCAAAAGGCAGAATGGCATATTCGATTGAACTGGAAAAGGAGAGCCTGGCAACAAATTGAACCAGGTGACAATCCTCTCTACAAACAGAAAGAGCTTTGAGTATAACTTTCTGATAATGCTTAGTCTTTAGGTCTATTTCTACAGCCATTAACATTAAGACTGGCTGTAATTTGTAGGTTGAAGCCCTTAGTATTCTTCCTTATTCCAGTGATCACTTACATTTATTGTTTCTTAAAAGAAAAATGTACTTCCTATTCTTTCTGAGAATCACCTGTGGAGACAACCATCTTTGCAGTATGGACAGTAATTAATTATACTCTTCAAAACTCCCTCTACAGGGGTAATTATGCAATACAAGAAAAGGCAACTCAAATCTTCCTTGGAATTAATACATAATATTATGGGAAATAATTTCTGTTTTAGGGTAGAAATTCTATGTTTAAAGGAGTGCAAAGTTGATGGCAGTCAGCTTTTCTTCAAATCTGAGAAAATGTAGAATCAAATTCGAGGCAAGAAATGACAAGTACAAACATAAAATAGAGAGAGCTCTAATGCAACTACATGAGATCAAGATCTAGCCACAAGTGAAGAGATACCCTCATCACATTGCATTATAAAGAATGACATCCCATTATTGACAAAGCTGCCTTCAATTGCATTTATACCATGTATATGCACAGCATCCTTAATAATGCAGAAATTGAATCTCAGAGTGGGTTATTATAAATGGCAAACATAAAGTTTGTGGTAGACTGTCTTAAAGTAGGGAAGAGGTCAGTGAGGATTCCCCTATTCTCGTGATTTAGCATTGCTCTTTGCCCATTCTACTATAGTCTTGCCCATAAAGGGTTATAGATTTTGTTCTCAGACTCGGCTAGTAAATCAAAATGAATCTAGTCTCAGCCTACTGTAGACTGCACATGTCTGTTAATAACAAAAAAATCATATTCAAAGTATGAATAAATAATTCTTGTCATGCAGTTGTGAATGCTGAATTCGTTGAAATAAAATTTACCAGTAGCTAATAAATTTTGAGAAATCATTGACCCTCGAGGCTGGAAAACAAGTCTGATTTTTCCAAAACCACAATTTCTCAACAAACTCATCTTCAACAAGGCCTCCACCAGCAACCAGTGGTTAGAGGAGAATCTATTCAATAAATAGTCTGCGAAAACTGGTTGACCACATATAGAATAATTAAATAGGATTCCTACCTATCACTATATACAAAAATCAAGTCCAAGTGCATCAAAGACCTAAATGTAAAATCTCAAAATATAGGAATTTTAGAAAACATGAGAAACACCCTTACATAAATTCAAATAGGCAACCCATTCCTGATCAAAACCCCAAAAATCCATTCTGTAAGAGATAAGATAGACTAGCAGGCCCTCATCAAACTGAAAAGCTTCTGCAGAGCAAAAGATACCATCAAGAGCGTAGGGAGACAGGCTACAGAATGGGAAAATATATTTGCTAACTATGCATCTGACAAAGACCTAATTCCAAGTTCTACAAGGAACTCACACATGCCAAAAAGAAATAAAAATCCAGTCATTTTAGAAAGATGACCAAAGCTATGAATAGACACATCTCAAAGGAAGACAAGCAACAGACAGATACATAAAAAATTACTCAGCCTCACTAATCATCAAAGAAATGCAAATCAAAACCACACTGAGATACCACCTAACTCTCTAGTCAGGATGGCCATCATTAATAACTCAAAAAACAACAGATGCTGGAGAGGACTGAGAAAAGGAAACACTTCTACACTGTTGGTGGGTGTGTAAATTAGTACAACCTCTGCAGAAAACAACATGGCAATCTCTAAAGGATCTAGAAACTGACCTTTCATACTACCCTGCAATCCCTCTTCTGGGAATATACCTAGAGGAACTCAAATCATTCTAAAAAGAAAAGATACCTGTGCATGCACTTTATTGCAGCACTATTCACAGTAGCAAAAACATGGAATCAGCTGTGCTGCCCCTTAAAAGTGGATTGGATAAAAATTGTGGTACATATACTTAATGGAACAGTAAGCAGCCATAAAGAAGCATAAAATTTTGGACATTACAGCAACCTCAATGGATTTAGAGTCCATCATTCTTAGTGATCTATCTCAGAAACAAAACACACAGCATCACATGTTCTCACTCACAAGCAGACCTTGAACATCTACTATAGTACTACATGAAGGAATGACATTGGCGGAACACTGCTAGGCAAGGGATGGGGAGCACATAGCATCAATAAGGGTATCTGATCTTTCTTTTTATTTTTGAATTGGAGTCTCACTCTGTCGCCCAGACTGGAGTGCAGTGGCCGCTCCCGGCCACCGCAGCCTGGACCTGCAGGGCTCCGCGATCGTTCCGCCTCTGCCTACGGAGTAGCCGGAATTACAGGCATGCGCTATCATGCAGGGATGATTTTTTGATTTATTGTAGAGATGAGGTCTCGCTGCCCAGGCGGGTCTCGAACCCCCAGGCTCAGGCGGGTTCCACTCACCTCAGCCTCCCAAAGGCGTGGGATTACAGGCTGAGCCACCGAGCCCGGCTAGGGGATCTGATCTTTAATCAAGTTAAATGAGCACTACTGGGAGACCAAAACTTCAACTGCACGATGACCACTTATGTACCTAAACCTTAATTGTACCCCACATCTTTAAAATATAAAAATTAAATTAATTAAAACAAAACTTTTCCATCTCTGAATATAATCATTTTCTGTGACTTTGAGTAAAAAAAGTTCATTGTTACTACTACACAGCTCTGAAAATTTGTTTTCCTCTATGCTCCTTTTAGACATAAGCACTAAAGGAAAAGATTTTTAAAAATTCCCTTAGAGAGAATTGCATAGAGTAGACAGATTTCTGATGGAGCATTTATTTTGCCTCATAGAAGAAAGTTGGTGGTATTTCACTCTAGCACAGTGTAGTATATCCTGTAAGTTGCACCTGGTCTCTTCTTTTTATCCTTTTCTTAAATGGAAATTTATATTATGAATATCATGTAATCCCTTTTTGTGTTATGTGTATTGGCATTTGTTAAAAATAATACTTAGTAAAGGTTATAGAATGTCTACACTGGAATTATGATGACACTAAAGAAAAAAATAAATGTTATCTGGGAAATATAAACTCAGAGGGAAAAAATGTAGATAATCATCTCTATGTACAATAACTGTCCATGACTTTATATTGCCTATTTTGGGAAAAACGGAAACACATTTACAGGTTAGTATGATTTTCTCATTTACCAAAAACAAACACATTATTATTTAAATAAATCTTATTTGAGTTGTAAAGACAAGATCTGTAGCCACAATTATAATTTATAAAATATCTCCATGTAAGCTTTTTTTCAGCTGGCTTTACATTTGGTTGTAAATGAAAGAGTGACTTAAACATATTGATATTAATGTTTCTCAAGAAATTTGAAGTCTCTGAGTAGATGAGCAGGTAGAACAGGACTAATGCTGAGGTTAAAGATTGTAACTGCTGGTGTCGTTTTCCCCAAAATTATACTGCATAATCTTCACTCTCAAGGTGTAAAAAGGCCCCAAGCTTCTTTGGGTTTTATATATTTGTTCTAGGCGAGAATAAAATGAAATTTTCAAAATTCTAGAGTATATGCCAAATATATATTATTTAACATATTTTCTTCAAGTTCTTCCTAGTAATTTATACTGACATGATTTTGCCAAGAGTTGCATCAAAGGGTCTTATCTGCAAGTAAGTTATGGATTTAAATTGTTAATTGCAAAATTTATAACCCTGAAATATTGAGGTTCTTTTACTCGAAGGAAGTGAAAGACTAATATTTAATGGAATACTAGTCATAATTGCCATAATTGCCCATTCAGAAAATAAAATTTTAAAGTTCCAATTTATGACAAGATACTCTTATAAAAGAACATTATTCACAATAATAAGAAAACTTCTAAATTACCACAAATCATTGCAGAATTATTCTTTGATGGATGTACACAATGGTTCATTACTAGCTTTAAGATCCTCTCATCTGGGAACTGGAACTTTGCCACTAATTATATGACTACTGTGAGTTCTACAATGTCTTTGTGTGGATTCACCTATCAAGAAACAGAGGGCTGTACTGTGTGTGTGCTGGAGGAGAAGAGGACTTTTATTACAGTAGATTGCTAGAGTATTTCCTCAATAGCACAAATGAGTGGTCCAGACACTGAACTTAAGCAAGAACCTTTCCAAGGAGTTGTTTTTGCTTTCATTTTTTTAACTAAAACTGATAAAGTAAGTGTCTTCCCAGGCATGGAAACCATAATGCGTATATACAGGTAATACAATTCCAAATGAAAGAAAACTAAGTTGAAGTACAACGAGAAGCAACAATGAGTCAATGGCTTCTAAGAATCAGCTACAAAACCTAATCTGATTGTTTCTGGTTGCTGACAAATTATTTGTTTACCATGCAATGTAAAATTCTCTTTTCTAGATTAGTTTAATTTATTGGATGCTCTCTAATTATGATCAGTAGCTCAAGCAGAAGAATACTGGTGTTTTCCCTCGTTGATATTGCTTAATAATTTATAGTATTTTCTCAAAAAATAATCAAGTATCCTTTTATCTGATATAGGGTACCAAATAATAAAATCTAGAATGTGATTTGGCATTAGATATGTACATACTATATGGAAATTCAAATAGTATAGTGATTATGCACCTATAAGTTAGGATAAGCTAGGTTATGCTGCAATAACCAATAGTAAAAAAATCATTGTGATGCATAATCATGAATATTTTTATTTTATGAATTTATCTCAGATTGGTACTATTTCTGCTCCACACTATCTTCATGTGAAGATTCGGGTTGACTGAATGACTTTTATCTGAGATTTCACCAGTTTCAAGAAAAGAGGGAAAAATGTATAACTGTTTATGGGCCAGTTATTAAAGTTGCTATTTGGAAGTGGCATTTGACATTTATATTCTAATTCATTAACCAAGTCAAGTGACTGAACCACTGCTAAATTCAAATAGTGGGCAACTGATGAATATTTTGTAATAATAAGTATTCAATTAGAGCAGAAACCTTGGGGATAACCTAGGTTCAAATTCTGACTCAACTATTTAATAAAAATGTTACTTTAGGTAACTTAAATTACCTTTCTATGCATCACATTCTTCAATGAAAAAAAGGAAAAGAAAAGAAACACACACACACAGATAATTCTAGAAAGAACTTTATGGAATAGATGTGAGGATTCAGTAACATAAAGAATAAAATATGCATAGCACATTATCTGGCCCAAAACATTAGCTTTTTGGTAATGAAACTATCATTCAATATTAGGTTCAAATGTAACTCAAAACATTAACACTTACATAACAATAACACATTTGCTAGAGTTCTAATCTACCTTCTTTTAATGAAACTGCTACCCAAAGATCTTATGGCTAAATGCTTTTGTGAATGGTTGGTAGTTAGCCTGAGGCTTCTTAATCCATTTCTGTTGTTTCAGTTGTCTTTCAAGCTTTTGCCTTGTTTTCATAAAAGACATTTTGATTAAAATTAAGACTCATCAAATGATTTTAACATATAACACAAAAACTGAAACTGACAGCATATAAACAATATAAATACATGCTGTTACCTTGGAGGCATTCTAGCCAAATATTAAACAGTTGCCATGATTAGTTTTGGTAATTGCATTCTCTGAAAAATAGAAGTATATAAAGGTGGTATCTATTACTTAGGAGTTATTCTATATCTTATTCTCTGAAAAAATTCGCATTTTCTTAAATTAATTACCACTTCTTGACATTCATTAATCCTGTTTTTATAGATAGAGAATGCCTTAAATGAGTTTTGTATTTATCATTCTAAAAGTCAAACATTGACCTATTTGCTGAATTTGTCAGTTCCCTGTAGCATAGTTTAGCTTCCATACAACAGAAAACTAAGGAAAGCAAATCCTAAGAGGAATTTCACAGCATATTGTTAAAGACAAGATAAACTACATTTTGTGGTTGTTACTTACTGGTATCACTGACTGAATCAGTCTATCAGTCTACTTTAGGTATCCTCAGTCACCATTGCCACTGCTGCTGCTTCTGGGACTAGAGGAACACTATTTTTACCTGTTTTGTGAAAATAGATGGACATGACTTCTATCTTTGCTGTGAATTTCTTGTTCACAATGACTTGGCCGAAGTCATTATGCTTAAAATTTAATATTTTATTTTTCTATAATTGCTATACTTTACAGTCTATGGGCAAAGGCTTATATGTGCAGCAAGTGGACCAGAATTACATTGAGAATTTGATTCATTTATTTTTGTAATTGCATGAGAAGACTGAAACTTTCTTGCATCTAAATTCTGTTCATGGAAGTTTTAGATAACAGGATTTAACTTTCTTGCACCCTGAAGTTAGGACATTAAAAAAGATGGCATTAGAATTTAAAAGTAGACTAGCTAGGAGAATTGTTTGAAATATTGATTATGAAAATGAAGAAGAAAAAAGACAAAAATAAATAGTAGTCATCTAAACACTTTTGTTTCAAAAAATAACATTTGACTTGTCAAGTTTTATATTAATAACAATTTTAAAAGCAAGAAAATGACAAACACTTCGAACAGCCAACATTATCTAATTTTCCAATAAAAGTATTAAAGAGAAAATGACCACTGCAGATAGCATTTTAGAACTTTCACCAACTGAAATCAAAGTATGTTGTCAGGATACATAGAATTTCTGGCTCAGGATAAAGCATTTTAAAGTTCATGCTGGCAGTTTAGATAAGGTTCTTAGTAGTAGATAAGATAAAGTATAACCGAAGACAAATGACATACTTGCTCAATTTTCAGTAGATATAGGATGCTAAACCCCTACAGAGAATTTAGTTGCTGATGATGAAATTGATTGTAATATATTCGTAAAGAGCAATCTTTTTGCTTGAATGTAAAGATAATATATAAAGCAACTTTTCAATAAATAGGTAAAGTTTAATAAATATAATAGTAAACTACTTAATTTACTACTGTTAAGTCACATAAGTAAAATCAATAATATAAAATATGTATAAAATCTAAATTTTTAAAACATTAGTTACATACCCAATACAGACAAGAAACTGTCCTCAGATCTATAGGATGCGAAAATAAATACAATAGTATTTTATTATATAGGATAAAAATAGATAGTAAATATAAAAGAAGACAACTATAATAAAATGTACCAGATAACCAAAGAACATTCCATGGAGTGTCATTAAAATTTATTTTTATTTTTTTTTTTGAGTTGGAGTCTCACTCCGTCACCCAGACTGGAGTGCAGCGGCCGCTCCCGGCCACCGCAGCCTGGACCTGCTGGGCTCCGGCCATCCTCCCGCCTCAGCCTTCCAAGTAGCCGGAACTACAGGCACGTGCTGCCACGCCCGGCTAATTTTTGATTTATTGTAGAGATGAGGGCTCACCAAGTTGCCCTGGCGGGTCTCGAACCCTCGGGCTCAGGCAATTCACTCACCTCAGCCTCCCAAAATGCTGGGGTTACAGGTTGAGCTACCGAGCCCGGCTCATTAAAATATTAATGCAGAAAAAATAAAAACGCAAAAAACTTTTTTTTTTTTTTTTTTCATTAATCAGTAGTTTTTATTATGGTTTTGTGGGGTACAGTTAAGGGTAGGTGTACAATGACGTTTCATTCAGGCACCCTGTAGATAAGAAGTGTTTTCCCATCCCCCGACAGATATTTGCTACTGTTAATCCCATCCCCCTCCTCCCCAAAGTTTCCCAGTACCATCTGTCATTTTCTCATAGTATTGCATTGGATGTTCAAGGTCCATTATATGAGTGAGAACATGTGATATTCGGATTTTTGTTTTTGTGAGAGGTCACTCAGTATTATAGACTCTAGTTCCATCCAGGTTGCAGCGAAATTCATGATTTTGTTCTTTTTTATGGCTGCGTAGTATTCCATCGTGTATATGTACCACATTTTTTTAATCCAGTCCTCTTTTGATGGGCAGCATGGTTGTTTCCAGGTTCTTGCTATTGTGAACAATGCTGCGATAAACATACGG
>NW_007254923.1:547765-548775 GCF_000164805.1 Carlito syrichta | reverse complement strand
TCGACCTAACCAAGGTAACTCCATTGTATAATGATTCTTCTTCCTTGTCTCTATGTAACTACCTTAAACTATATCTTAATGGCAGAACTCCAGGGACTTTCTGAGCCCTGGCTATACCTACCTGACATGAAATTAATCAAAGCTCCCTAACAACCAAAGTTCCCATTTTGGTTGCCAAATCATTAGTTAATAGTTGCTATGGTCACTAAGTTGCTATGTAGTCAATGCTGCAAATTTTACCTATAAAAGCTTGTCACAAACTGCACCAATTGGCCAAGAGTTTTTCTGGTGTTTGCCTACTCTTGACCCATGAGTTTAATAAATTCATAATTAATTAGACTCAACTTACTAGTATAACTTCTTCTCGCTTACTCAGTCATAACACTTTGTATCCATTCTATTGTGTGTGAGAAATAAATGGATTTTTATAGTCACTTCCTGATTGTTATTGTACTATTTTACTAGAAAGTTATTTTATTTGTTAGTAAAAACTAACTACTTCCAAAATTGATCTTAGATATTGAGATCTTGCAATAGCAAAAATTCTAAAATAGCTGGCATTCAAATCTGGGTCCTACGGTGGGTATTGAGAAAACTATTATTGGAAACTGGGAAAGTTGTCATCTATATAAAAAGTTGTGAAATAGTCATTAACACGTGCAGGCAATAATTTGAAAAAGAGATTCTAGCCCTAATAAATTTGTTGCATTAGCTGAAAAGATAAGGATACGGCAAGTTTAACTGAGTGGAAGCATTAGAGAATTCCTAGAATTTGGAATTTGCAGAATTTGAACATAGGAACATTATTCTTTGTTCAACTTATTAAAGATGCCATTAAGAAAAGCTGGTTTTTAATTTATACAATTACGTAAAAAAAATTTAAATTGTATATTTAAACTATTGGAGCTGAAAAGGGGCATGCATTTTGTTCAAAATCAAAACTAATGGCGAAGCTATTTCTTCAAAACGTTAAAGAGTATAATGTAGTCCTTAGGAAGTCCATTCCTTTG
>NW_007254923.1:481893-547715 GCF_000164805.1 Carlito syrichta | reverse complement strand
TACAGAAATTGGATGCCAGTTCCGATTTCCATGAGAGTATTCCTTCCTTTTCTAAGGGTTCTTATGGTTGAGGTTTTACATTTAGGTCTCTGATCCATTTGGAGTTAACCTTTGTGCATGGGGATAGATAGGGGTCCTGTTTCAATCTTCTGCATGTGGTCAGCCAATTTTCCCAGCACCATTTACTGAATAGGTTCTCCTCTCCCCATTGGTAGGTGGTGGGGGCTTTGTCGAAGATAAGTTGGTTGAGAAATTGAGGTTTTGCTTCTGGAATCTCAATTCTATTCCATTGATCTATATGCCTGTTCCTGTACCAATACCAAGCTGTTTTGATGATTGTAGCTTTATAGTAAAGTTTGAAATCTGGTATTGTGATACCACCTGCTTTGTTTTTTTTGCTGAGGATTGTTCTGGCTATTCTTGGATGTTTGTGTTTCCATATGAATTCCTGTGTTGTTTTTTCTAGGTCTGAAAAGAATGTTGTTGGTAATTTAATGGGTATTGCATTGAATTTGTAGATTGCCTTAGGTAAGATGGACATCTTCACAATGTTGATTCTTCCGATCCATGAGCATGGGATATTTTTCATGAGCAAAAAACTTTTAATGTTTCTGGCTGAAAATGATTTAATGAAGAAACTATGTATGCTTTGAAAATTGTTCAAACATGTGAAGAGAAAGAGAAGAAGTCAACGGGTTGCTTTTAGCTTAAAATTCATATAGTTAAGTTGCTATATATAGAGAGGTCAAGAGACTGATGTTGCAAGTTGTCAATATTCATTTGAATTATGTGAGAGCTACATGTTACCAAGAATAAAGAATGTGCTGAAAGAAAAAAACACTTATCAAAAGAAGACATGCTGACAGCCAACAAATACATGAAACAGTGCTCAGTCTCACTAATCACTAAAGAAATGCAAATTAAAATCAGACTGAGATACCACCTAACTCCAGTCAGGATGGCCATCATCAATAATTCAAAAAACAACAGATGCTGGAGAGAATGTGGGGAAAATGGAACACTTCTACACTTTGGTGGGAGTGTAAATTAGCAAAACTTTTGTGGGAAAAAAGTGTGGTGTTTGCTAAAAGATCTAAAAGTCGACCTTCCAGCAACCCCCTTCTGAGAATATACCCAGAGGAACTCAATTCACTCTATAAAAAAGATACCGGGGCTGGGCTCGGTGGCTCAGCCTGTAATCCCGCGCCTTTGGGAGGCTGAGGTGAATGGATTGCCTGAGCCCGCGGGTTCGAGACCCGCCTGGGCAGCGAGACCTCATCTCTACGATAAATCAAAAAATCAGCCGGGCGTGGTAGCGCGCGCCTGTAATTCTGGCTACACGGAAGGCCGAGGCGGGAGGATCGCCGGAGCCCGGCAGGTCGAGGCTGCGGTGGCCGGGAGCGGCGGCTGCACTCCAGTCTGGGTGACAGAGTGAGACCCCAACTCAAAAAAAACCAAAAAACAAAAGATACGTGCACACAAGTTTATTGCAGTATTATTCACAATAGCAAAAACATGGAACCAGTTGTGCTGTGTTCTGAAAGTGGACCGGATAAAGAAAATGTGGTACATATACAAGATAGGATATTACACAGCCATATAGTAAAACAATATAACGGACTTTGCTGCCACTTGGATGGATTTAAGGTCTGTAATACTTAGTGATTTATCACAGAAACAAAGATCTGAGTACTACATGTACTCACTCATGAGAAGACACTGAACATTTAACATAATACTACAAAGAAGGGATTGGCAGTAGTGGGACACTGCCAGTGCACGATGGGGGAGCACAAAACATCAATAGTGTACCCAAACTTTACCTGTATGATGATCACATATGTACCTAACTGTGAATTTTACCCCACATCTTTAAAATAATTTTTTTTAAAAGGAATGCAGTAAGAAAGAGGGAAAAACAAGCAAGCAAATAAACAGAATTTTTCCCAGAAACAGGTTACTAAAGTACTAAAAAGACTTAGAAATGAAACTTTTATTTTTTTAGGTCCTGTGATGTGTTATCTTTGTTCTTGACCACTTGCAGTTTAGCTGTATTCTAGACTATTGAATAATAAAATATGTGGAGGAGAATTATGTCACTTTAGTTTTTTTGTTTGTTGAGCCCATTCAGCTTCAAAAAAACTGAAGCCAATCTGCAGACATGTGAATAAACCCATCCAGGCCAGCAATGTTAGTGCAGTGATCAATATCTTCCTGCAGATATGTGAGTCACAGGTTAGCCAAGCCTGGAACAGACCATGCATTTGTGAGTAAAATAAATATTTATTATTGTATGCCACTACAATAATAAATATTTATTATTATATGATTTTGTAACTGTTTGCCACAAAACAATTTTTAAGCAATAAAATATACTCGGGGAAGAGTAGGGACACATGAGAATGCTGAGCATCATTATTATAATTTACCACAAACATAAAAATTATTTATTAGATTATTCTTATCTATTTGAACCATAAGAAATACTTCCACAATAGAAGCATGTTTGCAAAAACAGTTCAAATAATAATTAGAAATTAGTTGAGAATATGGATTAAAATATGCAATGGGAATCACAGTGGCATATATTTATATTTGTGTAAATAAAATACCTATAAACAATTACTATGAACATTGAATACAGCTTGGAGTGAGTAGATGGCATTTAAGTTCAAGCTGATGATAGTCTTATAATTTACAAAGGGGAAAAGAAGTAAAAATATTCTGAAGGTAGAAACTATGAATCTCGGCAACTCATTAGAAATGAGGAAAGTACAGAATATGGGAGAGGTACAATTATATCAAAAGACTATGTGACTTAGAAAGTAATGTCAAAAAATGAGTAAGCACAAGAAAACTGAATTAATTAAAGAACATACCATTTATAACATTCTGAATAAGATGTATATGCTCATCAAAATACCTTACCTTATACAATTTTATCTTTAAAATTATCTTGTATTCCCTTTGATATGAACTTTTTTTTCTGTAGGAAAATATAGAGTTAAAAGAAAGTAAGCAAAATGCAATGTTAAATATGGATAAGATAACTTTATTTGTATAACAAAAATCTCATCCAGGAAGATAGTATTTATGATTAAACATCAAATGATTTATCTTCTGAAATAGGGTAAATAAAATAAAGGGAAGGTAGATCCCCAGGTTACAAATTGAAAGGATAGATAATACTTAAATTTGCTGTTTAAATACCTAAAGCAGTAAATAATTAAAGACTCAAAGCTTTGGCAAGCATGAAAAATATTATCTGAGATCACATATAAGTAGATAAGTATATCTTAATATTATGAAATTCAGAGATAATAGAATTAAAAGTAAAATACATTCTTGAAGGTTGTATTTAGTTATGCAAAGGGCCACAGACAAATACCCACAACAGAACAACAGAAATATTTAGATTCAGATATATCCTGTTTATGAAATAAAATGACAGAATAGGAAAGGGGCTTTATTATAGAGAATAGTGAGAGATGGGTATTAAAAAGTGGATTCGATTATGGAGAATTTGAAATTCATGAGTTAAATCATTAGACCTTTATTTTCTTTGTAACAACAGAGAAGCATGGGCACTTAAACAGGCAATGGTACTTAAAACAGGCAGAAGATAGAATACAATAGATGTATCAAAATCAAATGTTTGGGGGAAAGGCCAGAGAGAAAAACAGAAAACAGTTACTTTACACACCTGAACAGTCATCTGGGAGTTTGTGGACAGGCCTGCCATGGAAATTGCCACTGGTGCCTAAGCATAATGTCCAGGAGCCTGGGGAAAGACCTCCTCCATCTGCCACCACAGCCACCCACTAACATTATTTGGGGGCCTGAGGACAGGATAGAATCAAAGCCAGAGTGTCCTACCCCATCAACATTATAGGTAAACCTATTAAATAATTTTTCTCCAAAAATTATTCCATTAAATTGAAAAAAGTGACTACTATACCAGAAGTGTAGATCTCAATATCAGAATACTAGAAACATGCAAAAGCAAGAAAATATGACACCTCCAAAAATATACAATAGTTCTCCAGCAACAACGTCCCCCCAATAAAGAAATCTCTAAAATGCCTGATAGAGAATTCAAAATAATGATCTTAAGGAAACTCAGTGAGATCCAAGAGAACGCAGATAAAGAACACAAGAAAATCAGAGAAGGAGTTTGCAATCTGAATGAGAAATTTAACACAGATATCATATAAAGAAACAGAAATTTAGAACTGAATAAGTCACTGAATAAAATAAGCTTCCATGTTCTTAAAAAAGTTCTGAATTTAAAGGTACTTTTTGTCTTATTTTCTTTTAAATTACCTAGTAAAGAAAAAAAATGAAGAAAGTTGATATGGTACACTAGAAAAGCAATCTAAGATTCAAATTTTGGGATTCCCAAAATAAGAGCTCACTAAAGGCATAGAAAACCTATTTAATAAAATAAAAGCTGACAACTTTTCAAGTTTTCCAAGAGATATAGACATTCATATACAGATAATACAAAAATTTTCAAGTAGATGCAACCTGAAAAGGCGTCCTGCAAGACAAATAATAGTCAAACTGTCAAAAGTAAAAGACAAAGAGATAATGAGAGAGAGAAAGAGAGAGAGAGAAAGTGAGTAAGGGAGAGAGAAAGAGAAATAAATCTCCAATAGTCTAACAGAAACCTTACAGGTGAGATTGAGATGATATATTAAAAGTGCTGAAAAACAAGAAAATGTCAGCTAAACATATTATGTCTAGCAAAGGTTTTATTCAAAAATGAAGGAGAAATAATTTTTCATTTGCAATTTTCATATAAGCAAAAAAATGAGTTCTATAACTGGAAGTGAATTGATGATTCCTAATATCATGAAAACACACCAAAGTATAAAACCATAGGTAGAGCAGACAAACAAATGAGAAAAAAAAAAGATTCAAAAGTTATTATTGCCTAAAACCACCCAACAGCAATGGTAAACAATAGAGAAAAAGAACAAAAGATACATAAACAACCAGAAAACAATTAACGAAATGATAGAATTAAATTTTCATGTATTGAAAATAACCTCAAATGTACACAGATCAAATCTCCCACTTAGAAGATATTAACTAACTGAATGGATAAAAAGTAATGACTCCTCTATATGCTGCCTACAATAAATTAACTTTACCTGTAAAGACACATATACCCTGAAAATGTGAATAGAATGGAAAAGGAACACACTAAGGGAAACTAAAAGTAAGCAAGTGTAGCTATACCTATATTAGATAAAACATACCTGAAGTTAGAAATGGTAAAAAGAGACAAAGAAAGTCATTATGTGGTAATAAAGAAGTCAATTCTGTGAGAGAATATACCAATTCTAAATATTTAGGTTCATGCACCATAGTGTAGAAGCAAAGAAAAATTATAGTCAAAATATATTGCTAATTCATAAAAATATTGGATTTATGGAAATGTTGCTTTACAGTGAAAACTAAAAAAACTACCTTAGACAGAAACACTTAGAAAAAAATGTAATAATGAGGAGGAAGATGATCAGTGGAGATTAGCTGTATAAATTTAGAAATTATCTCAATGAAGAAATCTTTTAAGGGGAAAAAATATAAAACCAGTATTTAGAAAAAATATTGAGGTTAAAAATTGAAAGCTTCAACCATGATTATTTTTCATTTTGTCTTAAAAAAAATAAAGCAAACCAATGAAAACTTCAAGTTCTTATAAGATTATATTATTGAATCTCATATTTGTTACTTTCTATGTATCTAAAAGACTGTTGATTATCAATATATGTCTATTATTGAAATTAAATAATGTTAATAATCAGGTAATCATATATACAAAATAAAAGTTATTTTAAAAATAAGCTAATATGCAACTTTGTGCATAAACATATTTTAAAACAAAAGAACAACAAAGATATTACTATTTTTTAAAACAGTCAATTGCATTATCAGTCAATAGAGCTAGAATATTTTAATACTGCAAAAATAAAACTTAGGGTTTCTTTAACAAGCAACATATAATTATTTTTATAAAGGTATATTTTTTAATTATCTTTGCCTCTACTAAAGGAAGACCAATTTTCTTACTAGTGTCTTTAAGCTATTCAGCTTTGTTTATTTTGATCAATTTTAAAAAGCATTTCATTCACTAATCTTGCAATTATGAAATGTGCTAATAATGTCTACCTTTAACAAGTAAAATAATTTTTGTTGGTTTTTTTTTTTTAGTTGAAGTCTCACTCTGTCACCCAGGCTAGAGTGCAGTGACACGCTCACGGCCACTGCAGTCTCAACCCGCTGGACTCAGGAGATCCTTCTGCCTCAGCCTTCCAAGTAGATGGAACTACAGGCCCACACCACCATGCCCTGCTAATTTTTTGATTTATTGTAGAGACGAGATCTCACCAAATTTCCCAGGCTGGTCTCGAACCTCTGGACGCAGGCAATTCTCTCACCTCAGTCTTTCAAAGTGCTGGGATTATAGGCTTAAGCTGCTGCATCTGGCCAAAAAATCTATTTTAAGAGCATCTAAAATTGATGACCAATAAAATTTATTTTAAGAGTATCTAAAACTATTTGTTTATTTTAAATTTTAAATTTAAGAACATCTAAAATTTATGACCAATAAAATTTATTTTAAGAGCATCTAAAGCTATTTTAAAAGCATCTAAAATTTATGATCAATATTCTATACTTGACAAACTGTTAGTTTAATCCAATAGTCATTTTAACACTTTTTAGCTCTGTTTTTCAAAATCATACAGAATATACCTGATCTATTTTCTGTATATTAACCATTCATTCTCCCCCTGCCAGGCTAAAAGCATCATTCATTCTGTCAATTATACCTGCGTCATGGTTCAGTTCAGTAGTATATTGAAACATGAAGCTTACTTACGCATGACAAAATAATAGAGAATAGTCAAAAGCAGGCAGTGAGTGTATATTTTGACTAGAACGGTGAAGGTCGTAAAAAAAATAGAATGCCAGTCTAACTTCAAACAGATGAATTAGCTGTTTCGGATATTTTGAGTGCAAAGCAGAGTGGATGTCAAGTTGAGCACTGATACTAAAGTTTCTTATTATACATTCAATGATTAGTCATATCTTAACTCTACATTGAATTAAGTGAATTGTGTTTAATAGGAACTGAGAAGTAAACCACTGTAAATTGTCCACATCTCCATTATAATGGTTTACATAGTTTATAATTACTTTGTGACGTCTCATCCACTAGAGAATAAACATTTTGGAACAGAGGATTGTAATTTACTCTAAAAAACCTATCATACCTCATACAAAGAAGTTGAATGAATTAATGTACAAATTAAAAAATAGTTAAAATGTAGAAGATATGTCTAGTTCAAATGCCTGAACATTATTAAAAATATTATCTCTTAGTAGAATTCTGTTTTTTCAATAAAGGCAATTAGCATAATATACATTGTTGCTTTATTAAATAATCTGATGACTTAAAATATTTTTAATTTTTATTATAAAGATGTGGGGTACAATTCAGGGTTAGGTATATAAACATTGATCATGCAGTTACCCTTGTTGATGAGGTATGCCCCTCATTCCCCTGGCAGTTTTCCTCAACTGCCAATCCCACTACCCCTCCCCTGACAGTTTCCCACTACTGTCAATTGCTTTCTTATAGCATTATAATTGTTCAAGGTTCTCTTATGAGTGAAAACATATGGAACACTGTTCTTTGTTTCTGTGATAAATCACTGAGTATGATTGACTCCAAATACATCCGAGTTGCTGCAAAATCCATATATTTGTCCTTTGTGGCTGCATAATATTCCATTGTGTATATGTACCACATTTTTTAATCCAGTCCAGCTTCCATGGGCAACATGGTTGTTTCCATGTTTTTGCTATTGTGAATAGAGCTGCAACAAACGTGCGTGTGCAAGCATCTTTTTTGTAGAATGATTTGAGTTCCTCCTGATATATTACCAATAGAGGGATTGCTGGATCATATGGAAAGTCAATTTCTAGTTCTTTCAGAAATCACCACGCTGTCTTCCAAAGAAGTTGCACTAGTTTGCATTCCCACCAGCAGTGTAGAAGCATTTCTTTTCTTCCACATCCTCACCAGCATCTGCTGTAGCTTGTTTTATTGAGGGCCATTCTTATTGGGGTTAGGTGGTATCTCAGTGTGATTTTGATTTGCATTTCTCTGATGATGAGTGAGTCTGAGCGTCTTTTCATGTGTCTGTTGGTTGCCCATATGTCTTCTTTTGAGAAGTGTCTATTCATGTGTGAAGTGTCTTTTTGAGAAGTGTCTTTTTAAAGGGGCTGTTTGTTTTTTTCCCTTCGGCGCATTTGAGTTCATTGTAGATCCTAGATGTTAGGTCTTTGTCAGATATACAGTTGGCAAATATATTTTTTTCCCATTCTGTGGGCTGTCTCCCTGCTCTCTTGGTGGTTTCTTTTGCCTTGCAGAAGCTCATTAATTTTATGAGGTTCCACTTGTCTGTCTTATTTCTTAAGGTATTGGCCTTTAGGGTTCTGAATAGGAATTGGTTCCCAGTTCCAATTTTCATAAGGGTGTCTCCTGCACTTTCTAAGATACTTATAGTTTGAGATTTTGCATTCAGGTCTTTGATCCATTTAGAGTTAATTTTTATATATGGTGATAGGTAGGGGTCCTATTTCAATCTTCTGCTTGTGGTCAGCCAGTTTTCCCAGCACCATTTACTGAATAAGTTCTCCTCTCCCCAGTGGTTGTTGTTGGAGGCTTTGTCAATGATGATTTGGTTGAGGAATTGAGGCTTTGCTTCTGGAATCTCTATCCTGTTCCATTGGCCTATGTGCCTGTTCTTGTATCAATACCAGGCTGTTTTGATTGCTGTAGGCTTATAGTAAAATTTGAAATCTGGAAGTGTGATACCTCCTGCTTTGTTTCTTTTGCTAAGGATTGTTTTGGCTATTTGTGGTTTCCATATGAATTTCTGTATTGTCATTTCCAGGTCTGAGAAGAATGATGTTGGTAGCTTAATTGGTGTTGCGTTGAATCTGTCGATTGCCTTTGGTAGGATGGACATCTTAACAATGCTGATTCTGCCTATCCATGAGCATGAAATATTTTTCCATTTGTTTGTGTCTTCTTGGGTTTCACTGAGCAGTGTTTTGCAATTCTCATTGTAAAGGTCTTTCACTTCTCTGGTTAGGAACATGCCAAGGTATTTCATTTTTTTGTTGGCTATTGTGGATGGGATTGGCCTTTTTATTTGGTTTTCTGCCTGCTTGTTGTTGGTGTATAGGAATGCAAATATCTTTTGCACATTTATTTTGTACCCTGAGTCTTTGCCAAAGTCATTTATCAGTGCAAGCAGGTTTTTGACAGATTCTTTTGGATTTTCAAGGTATAAGATCATATCATCAGCAAAGAAGGATACCTTGACATCCTCTTTTCCTATTTGAATACCCCTGATTTCCTTCTCTTGTCTAATTGCCTGAGGTAGGACTTCCAACACAATATTGAACAAGAGGGGTGAGAGTGGGCAGCCTTGCCTTGTTCCAGTTTTCAGGGGAAATATTTCTGTCCATTTAGCAATATGTTAGCTGTGGGCTTGTCATAGATGGTGCTTACTATTTTGAGGTATGTTCCTTCTATACCTAGGTGTTTGAGCATTTTTATCAAGAAGAGATATTGGATTTTATCAAAAGCTTTTTCTGCATCTAGCGAGATAATTATGTGGTTCTTGTTTTTACATCTATTGATGTATTTAATGACATTATGGTCTTGCGAATGTTGAGCCAGCCCTGCATCCTGGGGATGAAGTCTACTTGGTCATGGTGGATATTTGAGATGTATTTTTGCATACAATTTGTTAGTGTCTTGTCGAAAATTTTTGCATATATATTCATAAGGGATATAAGCCTGTAGTTCTTTTTTTTGTTGTTGGATCTTCGCCCAGTTTGAGTATCATGTGATGTTAAATGATTTGGGGAGAATTCCATCTTTCTCAATTGCCTGAAATACTTTCAATAGGATTGATATTAGCACAATATACATTATTGCTTAATTAAATAATCTGCCAACATTTACATTGTTTTATTTTATACCTATGTGAGAATTGGAGCCAGCCCTTTATTTCTCTGAATTGGAAAAAAATCTTTCAACATTGGTTACATTAGTTTAACAATCTCAAGCAATTTTAGTATTTTTTCTTACTATTCTCTTCTGAATAATTTTACTTATAATTTTTTATTTTTCTATTAACTTTAGTTAGTTTCAGATAGTTTATATGTGTATTATTAGAATCTAAGATTTCACTCCTACTTATAATATTTTTATTGACAATTTCTATCCCAGCAGTTTATAAATTTTTCCCTCATCGGAGTTAGTAAAAAGAAAAATCAATAGTGTAGATGAGTACTAACCATGCATATATTTTATCAATATATAAATATTGCTTTGCTACATCATTTCTTATTAAAGAGTTTCACAAGTTTATTGAATAGAAAATCTGGGTCTGGAAAAAATTAAAGGTGTAAGGCAAGAAGATAAATAATATAGGTTGCTTTAAAGGTAAGAAAAAGAGATAATGGCAAGTTATTCAATAGCATTTTAAGGCTGATAATGCAGAAAATGAAAACTACAAAAAGCTTTATCAAATACTATATATATTTAAAATAATAAAAACTAAACTGCCTACATTGCATCATTTCATATTCTTAAAAAATAGAATTTGAAGTAATGAAAACCAAGGCTATTTTTATATATAAATAAAACAGTACTACCACAATCAAAATGTGAACATTTTCCTCACCCTCAAAAGTTTTTTGCAATCCTTCCCCCCACCTTTTTCTGATCCCCTTCATATCTGTAGGTAATCGACAATCTACTTGCTCTCATTATACATTGTCTTCATTTCCTGTGAATTTTTTATGAATAAAATTATACGCACTCACTTTTGTATGTTTTCTAGTATATACCTTTATTCTTTGTTCTCTTGTCTTTTCTGCATTATCTGGAATCTAACATTGTTTGTCAGTCCTTTTTATCTTCTTTTTGTGTGTATATTAGCTTTCAGTTTTGTTTGTTATTTTAGTATTCACATTAATTTTTTATAATTACATATTAAGCTTAACTGTTTGACTTCAAGAGATATATCTCTTCCTGTATGGTAAGAGACCTTACCATAATGTGCGTCCATGAATCCTTTCTTGACCCATGTGCTACTGTTGTCATATATCTTACTTCTATTTTTGCTATTACCATCATGCTTTGTTGTTTTATTTAAACGTAATAAAATCAATTATTTTAGAATATTGATTTAATTAAAAGAAAAAAAATCATATATTTACCCACATTTTCAAAGTTTCAGTTTTTCTTCTTTGTAGGTGCATTTTTCAGTATTATTCAGTACCAATTGTCTTCTGTCTGAAGACTTCCTATAATATTTCCTCATGTCCAAGATGGATGTTTATCAATTCTTTAAGCTTTTGCATATTTAAAAAATATTTATTTCACTAAACATGATTTTTACCTTGCTATATACTGGATATATTTACATCCCATAAAAAGATAGTTGAACTTTTTAAATGCAATATAGTTAATTTGCTTGGAAGTGGTTTTATGCATTTGGTTCCTTCTTTTAATATTGTTTTTGCCAAACCATGGCAGAATTTATTATAAGGCTATTATTTTCCATTGCTGATTTATGAGTCAGTACTGAGAGATTTTTCTGAGTACTATACCCTATGCCATATGAATTATGAATTTTCCACTCTGGTTTGTGCAAATAGACCATATTCCTAGCCTTATATGAATTCCAAGAAGCATTTATTTTCTCTAAACTTTTTGGGTAACTTTTGTTTCTCCAAACTTCTTTTGTCATTCACATCATGCATTAATACTCTGCTAATATATAAGGTGGACCCTCTGCAGACTTCTGGAGCTCTCTCACCATGCTGCTTTCTCTCTCTCAGGTGCCCTGCCTTGTAAAACTAGCTGTGTTGGTCTCACTGAACTCTTATCATCACATGTAAATTCAGGGAGCTTCCCAGGCTTCATTTACCTCCATAAAGTCTCTCAAACCAGTAGGTTGAAGCAAACAAAGGACTTCCTTCATTTGTTTTACATTTTTCAGAGATCAATGTCCAGAAGTTCTGATGTTACATGTCTTAAAAATAGCTGATTCATATATTTTGATCATTATTAAATTATATCAGAAAACGAGTGTATCTTGTCCTTTTTACTTCATCGTGGCAGTATAGAGATTTTATCATTTGATAGCTTCTATTTGAATTTATTAAATTATTGTGAATTATTAAGTGATAAGGGTATTAAACAATGTCTATAAACATATAAAAACGAATTAGAAATTAGGAATTCTACCAAAGAAAAATTTTAAAATAGTTATTCTAACTGAAATAGATGAAAACACCTTGTAAAATATATTATTCACAACAAATCACGAAAACGTCTGGGATTAACATAAAAAAGAAAAAAAATGTATAAGACCTTTATGAAACATTTTAAAACACTTTTCTAAAAGAAATGGAAGAAACTCAAATGATTAGACAAATAATATATTCTTACAGTTTAAAAGACTCAATAATATAAGGTTAAATTTATCTTAAAATATGTTCCTACTTTAATTCAACTCCAAACCAAATATGATTTGTGAGATGCTTCACAAATTTATTTTGAAAGTTAAATGATAAAATAAAATCTAAGGTATAGTCAATGCATTCACAAAGAGAAACAAGAGGAGGGGATTTGGTCTTCTAGATATAAGCCATTACGTTAAAGTGATAGTAATTTATGTAGTATGTCATTGACTTGACTATTACCAAATAAACAAATGAGAAGAAAATAAAAAATCCAGGGAAAAATTCATCATATACAAGATTTTAGAATAAAATTTGCTTTGTATGTTATTGAAGAAAATATGAACTTTTCAGTAAATATTACTGAATGTTTCAAAACACTCTGAAAACAACAAAAGGCTCCAGCTGCCTGATTGTTCCTAGTATGTATGTGAATAGATGGATAGGTCAATATTTAATAGGCACATAATATAGAATATATTCATTACCCAGGACAAAAATTTATGTGCAAGGAAGTTCTTTAGGAGAAAATATGGAATAAGTTTATCATTTGTAGATTGAAAGGAACAAAAAGAGTAGACATGCAAATCATAATGAAATATTACAGACACTGATGCATTTGACAAAAATCAGCATAAAAGTTTTTATTTCATATTATAAAAAATTTCCATAAAGAAAAGGTAAAAAAAACCCCACAATCTGGTAGAATATGTCTGCAATTCACATAACTGACAAAGATTTAGTACTAGGCATATATATCTTTTAAATGATAACATAATAATTTATTTTAAAAAGGGGAGAAAATTACAAGTCTAGGGAAAAAATATAAATAGCTTATACACATACACAGAAAAAGTATAACTAATAATAAGGAAAATGCAAACTGAAAATACACAGAGATATTTCAAACTTATCAAATTGGTAAAACTGTCAGACAACACTAATTAATGGTGGGGAGATAAAACAACTATTATACTAATTAATCTTCTGGCACATTTGTATGTTGTTTTAAAAAGTTAGAAAAATGATTTTGTATGTTGTTTAAAAAAGTTAGGAAAATGATTTGACATAAGTGAGTTTTAAAAAAAGTAAACACTAAATGTATCACACTATAATGCTGTTATAGCCAAAGAGTGAGAAAGGAATCACCACAAACTGAGAGTAGAATTTTTGAGTCCTTTAATAGCCAGCAGTCAAGAGGAGGCTCACACCTTTTAAAAACTCTAGATCCTGAATGCAACAAGCCAGGGATTTATAAGGGCAAAAACCTCAAGTGGGCTACATAGCAACAGAGAACGAAAAACAAAAAGAGAACAATTACTTGGTGCAATATCTGATTTCAGTTAAGCAAAGGTACAATTAGAACAAGGAACTTGTGGGTAGGGAGTTTCTAAACATCAAGGGAACAAGCCAAACACCAGGGAACAAGGGAGTGGAACAAAGATGTGGGCTTGTGAGTATGAGAAGCTTGCAACAGTCACATGCAGGGAGGCTGCATCTGGGTGAGCTGGCAGCTAAGATGGAAGATTTTTACAAAATGGAATTACTTATGTCAAGCAGGCAATTGCAGGCTATTATAAGTTTTACAACTATTTCAATGCAACTACTTTATTATTAATTTTCCCAGCTTTTGGACACATATGCTAGAATATATGTCAAAAATTAAAAAAAATTCAATGGTAGTTATAAATCAATATTGATATATATAATGACATTCTATAAATAATACAAAATAAATCAGTTATTGCTACAGAACATGTGAATACATTTCAGAATATATTAAAATAGTAAGCATGAAAAGTATATTCTCTCTCTCCCTCTCTCTTTCTCTCTCTCTCTCTCTCTCTCTCTCTCTCTCTCTCTGTCTCCCTCTCCATTTATATTCATACATATATGTCAAACTTGGAATGCAAGTTCCAAATTTATTTGGTCAAGCCAAAATGAAAAGTAAATTAGTTTCAAAGGCAAAGTTCAAGATAGCTATGTTCTCAAATACCTCTGAGAGCATCAAAAAAGAGAAATGGCCAAAGAACTCTGCAAATAATATTAAGTAATGTTTATATTCAGTTCTTATATTGAGTAGTCAGTGCATGAATGTTTATATTTTTTCTTATATATAATAATTTTAGTCTACTTCATACTAAAGACATATTTTTGGTAATAAGAAAATTTGGGGATAATAGGAGAATAAACTTAGACATATGAAACTGAATGCTATATTTACCAAGTTCAGATTAGTTTTGTCAGACAATTAAAAACAAGATGGAGCAAAATAAGAGTGGCTCCAACACTTAAATTATTCTGTTTTCTTCTTAGTATTAGGCAATACAATGTTAAATACACATCAGTGATTTATAAATTCATATGTTTTCAATCTGAATATCTTTAGAGTATGGTGTATACTCTGAAGATATCAAAATGGCTGCTGGAGAGTCAGTCATCAAGTTCATATTATAGGGAACAAAAACTAGGAATAAGAAACAAGGATAGTTATTTTTCAAGTACAATAGCACATAAACTTTATGGTTACATCTTATTAGCCAGAATGTATCCCCATGGGGAAGCAGGAGGCTACAAAATATAGCATGTTTGCTGTGCATATTACTGTCTCCTATAAAATTAGAAAATATGACTTAAAAATTGGACCAGGTCAGGCTTGGTGGCTCAGCCTATAATCCCAGCACTCTGGGAAACCAAGGCTAGTGGAATGTCTGAGCCCGAAGGTTTGAGACCAGCCCAGGCAACTTGGCAAACCTCGTCTCTATAATAAATCAAAAAATTAGTCAGGCATGGTAGCACACACCTGCAGTTCTGGCTACTTGGAAGGCTGAGGAAGAAGGATTGCAGGGGTGTGGCAGATTTACGCTGGGGTGGCTGTGAGTGTTTCACTGTACTCCAGTCTGGGTGATTAAGTGAAGACTCCTACCAACAACAGCAAAAAAATGGGACAATATAAATGTTTTTTATTATTATTTTTTATTTTAAAGATGTGGGGTACAATTCAGGGTTAAGTATACAAATGTTCATTATGCAGGTTCCCTTGTTGATGAGGTGTGCCCACACTCCCCTAGCAGTTTCCTTCTACTGCCAATCCCACCCCCTCTCCCTTGGTAGTTTCCCACTATTGTCAATTCCTTTCTTATAGTATTATGATAGTTGGTCAATGTCCCCTTATGATTGAGGGCATATGGTACTCTTTTCTTCATTTCTGTGATAGATCACTGAGTATGATCAACTCTAAATCCATATAAGTTGCTGTGAAATCCATATATTTGTCCTTCTTTATGGCTGCATAATATTCCATTGTATATATGTACCACATTGTTTTAATCCAGTCCAACTTCAATGGGCAGCTTGGTTGGTTCCATGTTTTTGCTATTGTGAATAGAGCTGCAACAAACATGCATGCGCAGGTATCTTTTCTGTAGAATGATTTGAGTTCCTCTGGGTATATTCACAGTAGGGGGATTACTGGGTTATATGGAAGGTCAATTTCTAGTTCTATCAGAAATTGCCACACTGTCTTCCAAAGAAGTTGCACTACTTTGCATTCCCACCAGCAGTGTAGAAGCTTTCCTTTCTCTCCGCCTCTTCGCCAGCATCTGTTGTTTGTTTTATTAATGACGCCCATTCTTACTGGGGTTAGGTGGTATCTCAATGTGGTTTTGGTTTGCATTTCTCTGATGATTTGTGGGCTAGTGGTTCACATACACAATGGAATATTATGCAGCCATTAAGAAGGACAAACATATGGACTTCACAGCGACTTGGATGGATTTAGAGTCAATCGTACTCAGTGATCTATCACAGAAATGAAGAAAAGAGTGCCATATGCTCTCACTCATAAGCGGACCTTGAAAAATTGTCATAATACTATGAGAAGGGGATTGGCAGTAATAAGAAACTGCCAGGGGAGGGAGGCGGGATAGGCAGTTGAGGAAAACTGCCAAGGAAGGGAGGGGCACACCTCATCAACAAGGGTACCTGCATAATGAACATTTGTATACCTAACCATGTTTTGTCCCTCATATCTTTAAAATAAATAAATTAATTGATTAAAATTTTTTTAAAAAGAAATCACCCGTGGTCTTCCATTGATTGTTCTTCATTTGTGACAGATATCTTACTTTAGTTCAGTTATGCAGTGTCAGTGGGAGAAGGCTTCCCTTCTGATATTTGCTCAACCCTCTTCTTCCCTGATCCAGGCTGGATTTGTTCTATTTTGAAACAGGACTGTGGGTGGGAAGTTTTGCTGTCTCTGTAGTTTTGAAAGTTGAACAAGGTAGGGTATGGAAAGATAGAGTTCAGAAGCTACTTGCAAACTGCAATGTTCCCTGATTGTGGCATGTGTTCCCTGAGACCCACTCCCCACCACCACTCGATATGACGATGCAATGGGTATGTGTGTTTCCCCTGAGCCCAAGATACAATAACAGCAATGAGGAGCACAGAGGAAAATATAATGAAATAAGATGGTCAAGAATTAATTTTTAAAAAGAAAAAAAAAACACAGAACAATGAAAGCAGAAACCAAAGCAAAAAACAATTGAACACACACACAAAGACACACACACACACCCAAAACAGACTGGAATAGCAACAAAGTGAAATAACACAAACAGCAACAACAAAAAAATGAGGAAAATGAAACACATACACACATGACTTGCACAAAGTGAATGGAGAAGAAAAAGAGATAGAGTGGAAAAAAAAGGAATTCAGATTGAACCCTCACATATATATTGACACACACCTTAAACTAATTTTTCCTTAAATGAAAAGAACAGGAGACCAAAAACAAACCAACAACAATAACAACAAAAACCTGAAAGATCAACACTCAGTCATTCACAAAAACACATAAACAGGAAACAACAAACAAAAGCAGAAGGAAACAAGAAAAGAAAAGAAGAAAGGTGGGCGGTGGGGGGGGGCAGGCAGATCAAAGCCTCACATACACATTCATACACATAGGAAAAATATTTTTAAAAATATATGAGCTAACACACAGGCAAGAAATGTTTTAAATTTTTTTAAAAAATAAAAATTAAAAAAAAGCATAAAAACCCCTGCTCTCTCGTGCAGGTTCTGTAATTGTTCCTCCTTTCTGCTCTCCCTGGCAGAGCTGTTCCACCTCTTCCACTCTCTTTCCAGTGTCTGGAACAGGGAAGGAGGAGGGGCAGTGGGATTGGGTGGGGTTATAGTCCTCCGCTCCCACTCTCGTGTGGTCAGGGAGATCCCCTCCAGTGGGGAGGTGCAGGATTGTCTCTTCCCCAGGTATGTACTCTCAGGGGGGTGCCCCAGTCAGGCCTCTCCTGGAATGGAGTTCTATTGCAACTAACATCCAGGCTCTGCCTGGGTTTATCCCTCTCAGACACTGCCCAGCCATGTGGGTCTGATGTTCAGAGGATTGCTGGGTAGGAGGGGGTTTGGGTCAGCCCTGGACTCACCACGGATCTTTTTGGAGTTCTTTCACATCCTTTTCTGGCAACACCCTTTGTCCCCCGGCTGGGTCAGAGGAGGGGGTGGGGCGCCTGGAACTCAGCACTCATCAGGTCCCTGGAAGTTTGTGCTTTCAAGGTATTCCCTCTGGGTCATGATCAAGCCCTGAGTAGCTGATTCACCAGTCACAGAGATTGGGTCTGTTGCTCTGTGGTAAGCAAGTCAGAGCACTTTCCTGTCCCATCTTTAAGATGGTGACTAGATGCCTCTCGTGTCCTCTCCAGTGGGGCTTTGTCTCTGGAGTCCCTCCACAGTCCCTGCTGCCAGTGTCTGGCCCGGGGCTGAAGTGGTGAGGCGATCCCTGGAGCTGACAGTCTCTCCTGCTACAGTGGTGTGAGACAGAGCCTGGAGCGGGTAGTCTCTCCCTACCGCTCCTTTGCAGGAAAACTTTTGTCCGTTTAAAAAAAATGGCACTTAGCCTCTGCGACCGGGGAAGAGACAGGGATCAAGCAGAGAAGCTACAGCACCAGCTGCTGCACCAGGAGGGCCCTGGCCACTTGCTCACGAGCCCTCACTTAGTCAGTCTCTCAGTATTTTCTTTCCAAGAAGGGTTTTGTTGATTTTTAAAAAATGGCACTCAGTTTCTGCATCCAGGGAATCACTAGAGTCCAAGCTGAGCAGCTGTGGCACCAACCACTACACCAGGAGAGCCCTGGCTGCTAGCTCCCCAGCCCTCACTCCATTTAGCCATAAACATGCTCACTCACTCACCAGCATGCACAGAAAAATTTTTTATACACTCACTCATTTACACTGGGACTTGCATAGTCTGACTGGCTGGCCACCATCTCCTCGACCTGGAAAAGCTTATCAAAAATTGGAACAATATAAATGTTGATTATTTCTGTCTCCCATAAGCAGTTAAAAAATAAAGGTTTCTCAATGACATCAAAAGCAAATGGAATATAGTTATTTGGACCTGAGACAAAAGGTATAATTAACTTAAGAATTTAAGTAACAGACTGGGCATGGTGACTCATGCCTACAATCCCAGCATTTTGGGAGACCGAGGTAAGAAAATATCCTGAGCTCATTGGTTTGCTATTAGCCCAGGAACTTGGTGAGACCTCATCTCTACAATAAAAATCAAAAAATTAGCCAGGAGTGGTGGTGCTTGCTTGTGGTTCCAGCTACTTGAAAGGCTGAGGTGTAAGGATTGCCTGAGTACAGCAGGTCAAAGCTGCCGTGGCCATGAGCGTGTCATTGCACTCCAGTCTGGGCGAGTGAGACTCCAATTCAAAAAAAAAAAAGAAGTTTAAATAACATAGAAAGAATAAATCTCCAGATAAACGATTACCAGGTTTTGAACTAGAATACAAAAGAGTTGGGATTAAATTTAAGGAAAATGAAAGATGGTTTTTTTCTGTAATATTCCTCTAACTTTTATCATTTTAACTTTTTTAGTTAGCATTAACAACTGCCTTAGGCTATATTATGTTAAGTGGTTTACTGCTCTATGATTCTTTTCCTTCTAAAGCATTTTTAAAAATAGTCAATGAAAATTTAATTTTTCTGTTGAATCACACACTCTCGAAGGCTTAGCATAGGGTAGGAAGCCTGTGTGCTTATATAAGGTGGCAATCATTTCTTATCTATCTTGGCATCTCTAGACTCTCAGAGTGTCCAGCAAATAAATTATGTGTCCTTCAAATTCCAGCTGAAGAGAAGATATTGAAAAAAAGTAGTGCCAACAGAATTAAACATACCACACACACCACACACACATGCACGCACGCACGCACGCACACACACAAGATTTCATTGTTTTTCTTTTTTCAAATGTAAAAGCTATAAAAGGAATGCATGTGGGAAGCAATAGGAAGGACTATCAGTAATGGTGTTAAACTCTAAAGCTCTAGTCTGGGTATATTAAACTCAATGGGTCTTCAGAGGCAGACCCACCACTCCCACCCACACCTACATACATTCTGCTTAAGTGCCAACATCTGTAGCAGTTAACAGTTAGAGAAGACCTTCATTCTACACTATCTGTTGTCATCCTCCATATCTATATCTTGGTAGACTGGGGACATCTAGATGTTCTGATCTTTTTTTTTTTTTTTTGTATTTCGACTTCTATGGGCTTCATGCTATATTGTGAAATCAAATAATAATCTTAAAAATTTTGCTTCTGTATAAAATTTAAAAGTAAATCTCTAAATGAAGATACAAAGCAGTACTTTGAAAAGTACAATGTTTAGAAGCACCTGAATTTAATAAAATATTTCTTCTCCATTATTTTCCTCATACAGTAGAAGAAAATAAAAGCTTCCACATCAGCTAATAAAATTTTGGAGTTTTTCCTTCTAATTTCATATCTATACATGTTTCAGAAGCAACACATCTACAAACTAAGCAAAATAATTTTAACACTTTTTCTTTATCAAAATTTAAAAAACAAAACAAAACAACTTCTCACTTTGAATGATAAATACTGAAATACTAGATAAAAACCAAGCAGTGTAGATGATAAATTAGGCAACATTCTGAGTGGAGTGTCCAAACCTATTTAGGTTTATTAAGATGGCAAAAATTGAATGCTACATCTTGAGTAACACGTCGCAGTCTCTCTCATTGCAAACAAATTTGGAAAACATGTTAGTGTCCAATCAGAAAAGACAGGCATACTCAAATTAGTTAACTTTGGGAGTGTATAATAAAAGGACTATTTACAAAGGCTTAAGGATAATTTAAAGGAGCTATAAAAAGTAGTTTGCCACTTCAGATGCAGTAATAGTAGCTGGAGTCTGAAGATGAAGGGGGAAGAGAGAGACCAGTGTGAAGAGAGACAACTGACTGAATTGTGGCCTTGGTTGAAGGACCCTGTCAGTCACAACAAAAAAACAGGAAGCTGGAAAATAGTAACATAACTTCTTTCCCCTGCATCTTTCTTATTCTGATGATTGAACTTTCCAAGCACAAGCAGAAAGCCATAAGGATACTCATAATTTTATTTTTGTAACTAAGATAAAACTCAGATATTGTAAATAAAGTATACATGCCTTAGATGAAATTTATATATTTATCAGTCATGCTGGCTGTGAATCAAATGAAAATATGAACATTTCCATCAGTGTCAGCTTTCTATTCCCTTTGTCCAATTAATAAACCTCTATGAAAAAATAATCCCCTGAACTCACCATAGATTAGTTTTGTCTTTTTTGAATTTCTTGTAAATGAAAATTCATAGCATATGAGAGGGAACATCCCAAAAAACATAATTTTTAAATAAAAAGTTATATAATTTTACATGTTTAAACTTCAGTCACCTTCAAAGTACTCTCTATTGGACAAATACAGCTATTAAGATGTTTGTTTCCACTGCTCCAGTTTTTAAAGTCATCAATTTTCATGCCATTTAAGACCTCTGCCATTTTTTGTTTCACCTCACCTCTTCCACATCAGCAAAATATTTCCCTTTGAGGATTGTTTTCATTTGAGGGGAAAAAAAAAAAACTTGCTTGGGGCATGATCAGGTAAATAGGGAGGATGGGGAATGAGGATCATGATCACTTTGGTCAAAAACTACTGAACACTCAACATGGTCCAAGCAGGTGTATTGTCACTCATTTGCCACAACTAAAGACATTTCTTCTGCAAAGCATCATGCAACCTTCTAGAACCTTCCAGATTAAAAAGTTTGGTTGACCATTTTATCAAGAGGAACAAATTCCAAGTGCACCATCCCTCTCATTTCAAATTATCATTTTTTTTTTTTTCACATTTGCTTTCACTTGTGCTTTTTTGGGTCATGGGGACACGGCAGTTTTCCATTAGCTAGATTGTTGTTTCATTTGGGGGTCATAATCATAACACCAAGATTCATCTCCAGTTATGACTTTGAAAAAAATTCAGATTTAGCCTGTAACTTCAAAGCATGGCACACAACCAAGTGATTGTCTCTTTGTTTAGGTGTGTGCAAGAATGCATGATTTCCTTCCCAAATTTTCATATAAAATCCACTAACAAAAACTCCACAACACCCTAGTCAACTCCACAAGTTCATCAGTAGTCCGACGGTGGTCTGCCAAGAGGAAGATGATGAAGATGAAGAAATGTATGTTCAGGAGTTTGCTTATGTGTTTGTGGGAACTGGAAAGTCTGAAGTACATATGATAGAAAGGCACACTGGAAACTTTGGTAGGATTTCTGTTTCAGTTTTCAGGCAGAGTTCTTTCTTCTTCAGAAAACCTCAGTTTATACAATTTAGTCCTTTAACCAATTAGATGAGGCATGCCCATATTACTGAAGATTACTTCCTTTGCTTAAAATCAACTGATATTTTATGTTTTCCAGGGATGTCCCAGAAAGCAACTGCAGTGCTGCAGATTTCCACTTTTGCGTGATGCCTGAAAATCATGCAGAAGAATCTATAAACCAGATTTGTGTTTTTCTTTCCTCAGTCAACTGATCTTAAGGAATTCCTTGTGTTGTAGGTCCTGGCAGAGAAAAACAAAGTATTATAGCAAGAGTGGGGCCACTTCCTTAGGTAGCTTACTTGTGTATTCAGGGCTTGCTGGAGCCTGATATTGTACATACCATTTTCTGCTTGAGTGCTGCTGTGCATGGTGAATTGTATGACTTGTAGGCAAAACAATACCTAGTTCATAATGGGCAACTCAGGCAACATGGTAACTTGGTGTTCTTTGGTTAAGCATTCAGTCTCTAATATAAAATATTTATTAGACAGGTCTCTCCAGAAAAGTACTTTTTTTCAGAGGTGAAACTGACTGACATGATTGTAGAGGCTGTAAAGTCTGAAATTTGTAGAGGGAATTGAAAGGCTGGAAAACTCAGGCAAAAATGATTCTCTAATATGAGGCAAAATTTCACCTAAAGACAACCACAGTTTTGTTCTTAAATACTTCAACTTACTAGAAGAGGCCCATCACCCTATTGAGGGTAATCTCCTTATAGCAAACTGTCTGTAGGTGTTAACATTTATACAAGAGACCTCGATGGCAACTCTTGAATTAGTGTTTAAGTACCTGGGTACTAAAGGATAGCCAAGTGGGCACAAAACTAATGGTCACTGTCAGGCATTTTGGTTTCGATTTTTAGGCTTTCTTCATAAATGTATGTACTAGTTTGACCAGATTTTTCCCTGATTTATGCATTACAACTATGTCCTATCAATGCCAATCTTATTATTTTTACCTTACATATGTGTCTTTTAGCACACATTTAAATGTCTCTTTCAGCATAAATGCTATGGTGATATTTTCCAGTGTCTCTTAAGGAAGTTTTATTTTTAAGCTTTCACATTTATGCTGCAATTTGTGTCATATTACTTGTTTGTATGAGGGAAGAAGGAAGAGGTCAAGTTTTACTTTCTTCTACAGCATATTACATTTACACAGTGATACTTATTGTACAGACCTTTCTTTCCTTACTAAATTTCAGTGATTTCTTGTTATAAATAAGATTGGTCAGTGTCTTGACTCTTTTTTATGTTTTCTTTTATACTTGAACCAATACCATGCTGTTTTCATTATCATAGATTTATAATAACCAATAAAACTTTATTTATGTGATCTTAAAATGTATATAACCAAAATACATAACCCAGTTTTGGTTTTTTCTTGAAGTCACTCCTCATGTTAAGTTTTGAATTAGTCAGTGATCTGACAGAGCATAAATGGCACAGTCAAACTGAGAGATTTATGGAGCATTTAACTACATACACATTGCTGGTAAAGTATAGGAAAATCATAAGAAAGAATGAAGTACTCTGCAACTTCTAGTAGTCATTTTTACCATCTTCAAGAGCAATTGTTGGAACATTGGGAAAAAACAAGCAGCTCTGTAAGGAAGGTTGATTGACAGGTGACATCATGTGATGTAGCCAATAGGAACACCAGGAAATATGATTCATTCTTACTCTCCTCTCTTTTCTCCTAAAAGTACTTTTAACTGATCAAAACACAGCAAAGAAGCCAGAAATCCCCAAGGAGGCTTATTTACAGTCCTTAAAGCCTGCTTTGGGGAGCACAGAACAAGTTTATAAAAGACTAGAGAGGATATCTGATGGGAAAAAATGAAAGGCATCCAGCAGAACATGATATATGAAGGCTGGCATATTTTCACGGCTGGCATATTTTCACTTCAACACCAAAGCAAGAATGTTTTCAACCCATAGAGTTATCATATATTTGACCAAAATTCAAATTTTCCTTAACTTTTAGTTTAAAAACTTGCTCAATTCTAATGAGTAATTGATCATAATAAAAAATGAATTTTGCATGACTTTAATTAGGAAGCAAAACGTTTGTTGCATTTATTGAGTTCCAACACTGACAGCTTTGCCCATATTTATTCCATTTCCTGTAAATAATATGTACATGAAATGTTAAAATGACATGACTTGAAGATTGAGCACAGAAGAAATGGAAAAATGTAGGATACCTGACTGATCAAAACACATATTATAATAATGGAATTTTTATAACTAATGGCACAGAGACTTTTAATTCTTAGATTGTTCTTATCTCCACTTCCAGGAAAAAAAAGCACAGTTCAAGGATGTGTACTTACTTGCCCAGATGTTTACTTTCCTTCTTAGTCAAAAGTCAAAGTGGCATTGAAGTGTACTAAAATGTGTTTTTTGTATTGCATGTGAAATTCTTTCTTAGTAGAGTGTAAGTCCCATACGTCTTATATCTACTTTTAAAGAGATGTCTCTTTCTCCTCTGTAGATCTATCAAAATATTTAATTTGGAAAATGAAATGAAAACTCTAACTGAAATTTTTTAATCACTCAAAAGGGTACAATGATGAAAAAAAAAAAAAGAAAGAAAGAAAGCTGAGGCTGTATTCTAGGTCAGTGCTATTCAAAATGTGGTTCACAGATTATTGCTGATCCACAGACAATTTGCTATTCTGCCAACATAAGAAAAGAAATTGAAAGTAACCAACTGGAAATGTCTATAGCAATTTGACAGCTGCTTAGAGTAAAATATTCTTACGAGATACCAACAATAGGAGCATGTTTTAATTTGTAATAGTTTAAGTTCAGTTGGATAACTTTAACTCAAAAGCATAAAAATATCTGACATGGAAAGATACTTCAAATGTAATTATAATTCCATAAGAAAATTATTGAAACTAGATGGAATAATACTGATAAATTTTGAAAACAGCAGCATTTTATTCTGTATAAAATTTCAAAATATATATCACAAGATTTTGAAAGTTGCTTTAAAGTCATTTATATTACCCATCTATATATTTCCATGAGAGTGATTAGACTGATTGGTTTGATATGTGAGTTACTAAAACAAAACATAGCTAGATAGATCTTCTTTTCTAAAACTGATGGTATCATTCACCTAATAGTTAACAAGCAAAATTTCATATACTTTGAGTTGTAGTTGTCAGACTGTATGCACATTTTGAACAAACACTGAATATATCAATATTTTGAGTTTTAGTGTGACAAATGAGCTTATCCAATGTGTGAATATAGGTGTTCAATGTACAGAAGAGCTTTTTTTTTAAATTTATGACTGTAGGAGGCAAAATTTATTAATAGGAAACCAATTATTTATATCAATCTCCTGTTTGCATACTTCTCATGATCAACATATTAAATATTTATACTTATTTCTTCTACCTGTTCTGAGTATATCCCAAATAATTTTTTATCTTCTATTTAATAAAAATGAATTGGTATTTTATATGTTCTTGCTAGTTGTATTATATTTTTCTACTACTGTTGCATTTAAAAATTTTTTTTTCCACAATAAATTGAGGGGCAAGTATGACTAATCTGTTGCCACAGATAATTTGGAAATTACTAAACTTGGTGAAAATTCAGAAGTTAAATGAAAGAATAAAAACTAGGGATTACAAGGGATATAAAGAAGGTAGAATATTCATCAATGAGTTCATCAGTATTTAATTAATAGCGAAGATAGTACAAAAAATCAATGAAACAAAAAGCTGGTTCTTTGAAAGGATAAACAAGATAGATGGTACCCTAGCTAGACTGATCAAGAAAAAGAGAGAAAAAGCCCAAATAAACTCAATCAGAAACACAAACGATGAAGTCACAACTGACCCAAAAGAAATACAAAAGATTATCAGAGACTACTATGGACAATTGTATGGAAACAAACTTGAAAACCTAAAGGAAATGGAGGACCTTCTGCTATCATACAACCTCTCAAGCCTGAAACAAGAAGAAATCAAGACCCTAAATAGACCAATAACAATCCAGGAAATTGACTACGTCATAAGAAAACTACCTTCAAAAAAACACCCTGGACCAAATGGCTTTCCAGCAGGATTCTACAAAACAAACAAGGAGGAACTGATACCAATCTTACAGAAAGTATTCCAGGCAATTGAGAAAGATGGAGCTCTTCCCAAATCATTTTATGAAGCTAACATCACATTGATACCCAAGCCAGATAGACTCCACAAAGAAAGAGAACTACAGGCCAATATCTTTGATGAACATAGATGCTAAAATTCTCAACAAGATTCTAGCAAACCAGGTTCAGCAACATATCTCAAAAATCATCCATCATGATCAAGTAGGCTTCATCTCCAGAATGCAAGGTTGATTTGACATTTGTAAGACCATAAATGTAATTAAATACATCAACAGATGTCAAAACAAAAACCACACGATTATATCATTAGAGGCAGGAAAAGCTTTTGATAAAACCCAGCACCCCTTCTTGATTAAAAAAAAACCCTCAAACATCTAGGCATAGGTGAAACATACCTCAAAATAGTAAGAGACATCTATAAGAAACCCACAGCCAGCATACTCCTAAACAGACAAAAATTGGAACCATTTCCTCTGAAATCTGGAACAAAACAAGGATGCTCACTCTCACCCCTCCTGTTTTTGGAAGTTCTAGCTAAAGCAATCAGAGAAGAGAAGGCGAATGGGGTATCCAAATAGGAAAAGAGGAAGTCAAGTTATCTCTCTTCACAGATGAAATGATTGTATACCTTGAAAACCCAAAAGAATCTGCCAAAAACCTCCTTGCACTGATAAAGTACTTTGGCAGAGTCTCAGGGTATAAAATAAATGCACAAAAGACAGTCACATTTCTATACACCAATAATAAACAAAAAGAAACCCAAATAAAAAGTACAATTCCATTCACAATAGCCACAAAAAAATGAAATACCTTGACATCTTCCAAACCAGAGAAGTGAAAGACCTATACAATGAAAACTATAAAACACTGCTCAGAGAAATCAAAGATGACACAAACAAGTGGAAAAATATTCCATGCTCATGGATTCGAAGAATCAACATTATTAAGTTGTCCATTTTACCTAAGGCAATTTACAGATTTATTGCAATATCCATCAAATTACCAGTAAAATTCTTCTCAGACCTAGAAAAAGCAATACAGGAATTTATATGGAAACATAAGTGACCAAGAATAGCCAAAACAATCCTCAGGAAAAAAAAAAAAATCAAAGCAGGAGGTATCACACTCCCAAACTTTAAACTTTATTATAAAGCTACAATAATCAAAACAGTCTGGTATTGGTAAAGTAATAGGCATATAGACAAATGGAATAGAATTGAGATTCCAGAAGCAAAATCTCAATTTCTCAATCAACTCATCTTAAACAAAACCTCCACCATCTACTGTGGGGGAGAGGAGAACCTATTCAGTAAATGATGCTGGGAAAACTGGCTGACCACATGCAGAAATTTGAAAAGGACCTCTACCTATCCCTATACACAAAAATTAACTCTAAATGGATCACAGACCTAAATGTAAAACCCCAAACTGTGAACCTTAGAAAATACAGGAGACACTCTTATGGAAGTTGGAACTAGCATCCAATTCCTGATCAAAACCCCAAGTGCCCATGCCATAAGAGATAAACTAGACAAGTGGAACTTCATTAAACTGAGAAGCTTCTGAAAAGCCCAAGAGACCATCAAGAGAGTAGGGAGACAGCCTACAGGCTGGGAAAAAATATTTGCCAACTCATGTCTGACAAAGACTTAACATCAAGGATCTACAAGGAACTCAAAGATACTGAAAAGAAAAAAAAACAAACAGCCCCATTACAAAGTGGACAAAAGTTATGAATAGACACTTCTCAAAAGAAGATGTATGAGCAGCCAGCAGATACATGAAAAAATGTTCAGCCTCACTACTCATCAAGGGGATGCAAATTAAAACTGCACTGAGATACCACCTAACTCCAGTCAGAATGACCGTCATCAATAACTCAAAAAATAACAGATGCTGGAGAGGATGTGGCGAATAGGGAAAACTTCTACACTGTTGGTAGTAGTGTAAACTAGTACAACCTCTGTGGAAATCAGTGTGGCGATTCCTAAAAGTTGTAAAAATTGACCTTCCATATGACCCCGCTATCCCCCTACTGGAAACATACCTGGAAGAAGTCAAATCACTCTATAAAAAAGATACCTGCACACTTATGTTTATCACAGCATTGTTCACAATAGCAAGAACATGGAACCAATCGTGCTGCCCATCAAAAGAGGACTGGATAAAAAAATGTGGTACATATGCACAATGGAATATCACACAGTCATAAAGGAGAACAAAATCATGAACTTCACAGCAACCTGGATGGAATTAGAGTTTATAATACTGAGTGATCTCTCACAGAAACAAGGAGCTAAGTAACACATGTTCTCACTCATAAGTGGACATTGAACAACTACCTAATACTATAGGAAAAGAATTGACAGTGGGAAACTGTGGGGTTGGGGAGGGGGTGGGGAGGTGGGATTGACAGTAGTTGATATCTGCTTAGGGAAGGAGAGGCGCATCTCATCAGCAAGGGTACCTGCACAATGAATATTTGTATACCTAATCCTGAATTGTACCCCACAATTTTAAAATAAAAATTAAAAGAGGAAAAAAAATGAAAAATGTGAAGTCCAAGTTTTATGTTGCCATTACAGTAACTGTAATAAAGAATTATCTTTACTTTTCCAATGTACATGGGGTTGGTGAACTAGTAAACAAACTGACAAACAAACAAGCTTAGGTATACCACATTTAAGGAGTGAGATGTTGGTTTTACAGGGCTATTTCTGACATCCCTAAGTAAATCATATAATACCTCCTTGTTTATTTGTTACAATCTTAAGACATTATTGTTATCATTTGTCATGTTACTCATGTATCTATTTTGCTTTATATATTTGACTGTTTCATGCACATCAATTACCCCATCAGTACTATATAACTCTTTCCTTCTCATTCTTTGTACCTACCACACTGTCTAAATATTTATCACATCAATAAATGAATATTAGTCTTTATTAAACATAGTTTGGTGTTGAAAGCAAAATGCTTATTAATTAGCTAATTCCATTTGTTTGTTGTTGATTTTCACCTTTGTGACAATAATACTAGAACAGAGGTAATAATTTACTGGTTGTTGTCTTATTTAGGAACTTCTATTCACTGATCATGTTATTAATATAAATTTATTTTTCTTCTTATGCTGAGGAAAGATAGATAACTAGCCCAATTTACTTTGCGTTTTCTTTAAAAAATAATTCCAATGTGATTTAAAATACAGTAGAGGAGCTTTAAGACATGTCTCTAACTCCATGTACTTCAAAAATTTTAGTAACCTTCATTTCTAAAATAATCTGGCATTTGCTAATCCAGGGATTTCTATTTTCCAGCAAATGGTTTGCAGTTTGGACATTTATTAGAAAACAATGAGATTTATCACGATTAGTTTTTTCTATGATTGAAATCAAAGGTATTATTTTACTTAAGATAATTTTGTGTAACACCCTTGTGGTTTAATTTGTTCATCCAAAATTATATTTGAGAGCATTTTATGATTCTGACATGCAAGATCTCTGCTTATATTTTTGGTTCAGAAGTAAACAAAAATGAAGTTTCAAAAATGTCTATTCATCCATAAACATAATTGACAACCCACTAGAGGCTAGACATTGAGTGTGTATGTTTGAAAAGACATAATCTTGGCTCTCAATGAGGAAAATAAAGGGATGATCAAAACGGAAATGCACATTTATGTTTTCATAAGCTGTTTTATAAACGATTGATAAGACTTATTAGAAAATTTATGCTTAATTATATTACAAATTATTTCTTAATGTTTAAAATGTTTAAGGCAGCTCAGAAGCTTATAATTCAAAAGGCAAGAATAAAGGAAAATAAATATAATAGGATATAGTTTTAAATTGTATGATGAAACAATGAGATTATTATAATTCACAACAAATATTTCATACATACTAAAATTGTACATAGAGTACAAATAACTTTAACACTTACTCTGAAAACCCATGGTAATATTATAATAAATGTGACATATCTTTCAGAATTTTTATGTTAGAAAAAGATAAAAACTGATACATTGAATTATGAAATTAAGATTTTGATAAGCATCATAAAAATAAATATGTTTAATAAAACAGGTAACAAATACAGCATATTAAAAGTCTATATTTTAAGATGTGTCACTGAAATGTAGATATGGTTGTTAAAGAATGGCCTTTTTATTTCTTAATTTTAATTTCTAGAATGTAAACACTATCACAAAGTCCTGTTTATGGTTTAGGTTCTCAAGTAGAATTAGTATTCCACTATATATTATTATTAATCATGGAAGACACATATTATACAGCCACATCTTTCCATCTATTTGACTGCTACAACAAATGTAATGGCAAATAAATTTTTTGTCTTAATGATATAACAAGACTCTTACTAAGTTTGCATTTTAATAAGTCCTAGAAACATTTCTACCTTGTTATCCATCTCCAGAGATGTCATCTCTCTTGCTTCCTATTTCTACTCCCACAGCAATAGAAAAATCTGAGAAAAAATTGAATATTGATATAAAAAGAAAATATAATTTTAGAATAATAAATTCATGCATTCAAATAATTTGATTTCCCACTAAAAATTATGGCTCACTCAGTCCCTTTCAATATTATTATTAATCTTTAGTCAAGGTGATTAGAGAAATAAAATTTGATGACTTTAAAAGAACTAAACTTGGGGAAAAAAAACATAGATTTCTCTCCATGTGGAGGCAAATCCCCTGTTAGCTGTTCAGATTTAGATAAGAGGTTGGATTAAAAACAGTTTATTCATAGAAGAAATTTTTCTTTCTGACCTAGAAGAAAATTGAAAAGGGGAATTGAGAAGTATAGGCATCTAACATCCTAATTTATATATTAATTAATAATGATATAATGTCTAATGTAAGTGGATTAATACTGGGAGAGTTAAGCATATTATTTTAAATTGTAAGATGAATTGATATAAAATATGAATAATATAAATATATTGCATGTGTGTCTGGAGAAAAATATGGCAGTGAGTAAGTGAGCTTAGATCTAAGTCTGTCATAAATGGCATCTTAGTAAGCATTGTGTGAGGTTCACACAGTATGACACAGACATAGAATTGATCCCAAAGACAAACTACAACATGAACTGTGGATGAGCATTAGTTCTGGGTAGATTTTTTAACCTTTTTTAAAGAATTTAAAAGTAATTATAAAATGGAAATTCCAAACTTGTATAAATTATATTTTGATTCCATTGGCTAATTTAATAATGAAGCTAACTCTAATAATTAAATAGAAAATACTACATACAGAGGGTGCCAAAAATATTTACACGTTAAAGGTGAAGAAACTATATTAAAATTGTAATAATATATATCCAAAACAAAGAATGAATATAAGTTACATTTGACTTCTGAAATTACAAAAGCTGCTCAAAGTAGCTACCATCAGCATCCAGACACTTCTAATTACAGCAAATTAAAAGTAAAACTAATAGCATCTCTTAAAATGTGTATAATTTTTTTGGCACCCTGGTACATGCATATATTTTTATATATGTATACACTAAACATGATATATTAGCATATGTTTCTAAATATGATTATGTGTATATATATTAATGTGAATACATAGTTATGGATACATTTTACACACATATATATATCCTAAATATTTAATCATTTGGATCTGCCATTTAGAATTTTTATAGATTTAGAATTGCCATTAGAAATATTCTATCTAATACAGAAGCTAACATTCTTTTGGAATGAAGTCAGAAGACACTTTAAAATATATATCTTCATTTATTATAGTGGTGGCATAAATTTAGTGGGACAATTAACACTGGGTTGTGGTGGTGGTTGCAGTACCTCTGGAAAGTACAGAGCTTTTCAAACAATACACTTGGGACTGCAGTTTTGATTTGTTTTATTTCTGTTAGCTTGTTTTGATTTCCCAAAATCATTGAAATCTATGCAACTGAAGTCATTTTTTGGAAGTGAGAAATGGTCAGTGTCCCCACTGGTACAATTTACTTTATGTAGTCTGTTTGGGTCTATTGACTGAGACCAGATAATGGGTAATTGTGTAAGGTGATATCTGTTGATTGCTATAAGATTCAGATAAATTCTCAGAAAATACTGTGTTCAGGCACATAGAAAATTACTGTATGCTAAAGACATCAATACCATTTGCAGCAGAGAAACATTACCATGATCTTAATGTCCACTATTTAGGGAAAAGGTTACTTAGGGACTTAATGTCTTAAAACCTGAAGTTTCTTTATAAGACTGACAGATAGGAATATATATTTTGTATGCAAACATAATGTATTTGAATACAAAACTTGTAAAACATCACCAATGACCCAAGGAAATATGTTTTACTAGAATTATTACCACGTAATTATTATACTGGTAGTAGAATGGACTTATTATCATGCTTAATAAGGGATGGCAGATAGAATAAAAAATGTCAGGCATAGTAGAGTTTGCATGAGGGTGATTAACAACTATGAATAAATATTGATCTTCACTGCAACAGTGAAAACCATTTTAAATCTCACTGTTGAATAATTAATAATTTAATTAATAATACACTGATAAGATGCTAAAAATTAAAAAAATAAACTTAGAAACCATCAGAATATAATTGTCTTCAGATTTAAGATTCAAGGGACATACTTGAGAAACTCAAGTTGAGGTGGCTATGGTCCCATCTGTTAAAGGATGACAGGCTCTCCCCATCCTTCCTTACCCAGCAAGCAAGTCAAATAGCAGAGTATAGTATCAGATATATTTCATTGACCTAGCTAATGTTTTAGATTGGACATTGAGTCCTCCATTTTGCTCCCCTAATGTCAATCAGACACAATACTTTCAACTATGTAATAATTCTTCAACTGTTTCTGCGCTAATGAAGGGCAATTAATGGACATAGGCAACTGTAGCCATATTTTCCAATAACTGATGACCAAGATAAGAAAGAGATAGTAATACAATTCTAACAATGCTGTGTTTGCTCAGAACATGATTTTCCCTTACTTTCTTCCTAACAATAGTTTCAGATAGCTCCAAAAATATGCATGTACATAACAGACAAAAAAAAAATTGTCTTTTGACAAAGGTGACTGCAAGAGAAAGACTATTAGAAAATTAACTTTTAAGAGACAGTAAAATATTGGATCATTGCATAAATTCTCTCATCCTCCCAACTCCCTCATCAAAACAACAGCAACAACAAAAATAAGAAGTAAAGTTAATGGGAACAAAACATTAAATTTTTCAGTTAAAACATTTATTTTATTTATTATTAAGACATTAAATGAAATGTTAACTAGTGCCGTTGACATCCTAATTGTGGCATTTAACATTTCAGGGCAGAAAAAAACCTGAGACAAAGATAATATGTGTTGATTTACTCTTTTTTTGTTAATAATTACATATAAAATATATTTGCATATTAAAACATTTATTACATACAATAACAAATAATTTCTTAACTCAACTCTTCGTTTGGAAAATGCAAATAAACCCAACTTGATAATTTTCGATTAATTAATAACAACTTAAATCTAGGAAAAAGTTAGAGATCTAACTCACTTCAGTGGCTTAAATTTCCTCTTTTCCTCCTAGTTTTTATTTTCTTTTCTTTACCCAGAAACCACTATTCTCAATAAATCATACAAAGACTAACAATTCAACATCAGTCATCTTGGTTTGAAATGGTCAAGGTAGGTGTGTAATAGATTGCTACTCTTTTCCCTCCTTTTTCTTCACCACCAGTACTTGTTTGTGAGGATTAGGGCATAACTGGGCAGAAATAACGAAGTTAGAATTAGAGAACTAGTTGAAATTGCTCTTTATGTATAAGGAAATGAGGTAAAGAAAAACAAAATAAATTTCCTTGGATCATAGGGAATAGGTTAAAAAAAATCACACTCAAGTTATTAAAAGATTGATTACAATCATTTTCCTAAAACTTTTTGCAGTGGAAGTCTGAAGTGAAACTGATGTAGTAGTAGCAGTAATGAGAGTGCTGAACAATATAGTACAGATTTGTGCTTCTGAGTATATTGAATATGCATTTAGCCTTCACCCTGAAGTCAAGTCAATTTAAAGTTTGTAATGGGTGGAGTATAATTATCAACATTTTCCTCTTTTCTCCCATTTATTTTTTAATATGACTGCACATAAAGTTTAAAATTATATTTATTCAATCTATATTCTTGTGACATCTAGAGTTTTATTGGAAACAAGGCAGCAATAAAACAATTGTCTTGAATTACCAATTTGCATCAGTGCAAGAAAAAATGATTTGAAGAAGCACTAGAAAAGTGAGAACATTGAATTCATATTCTATCTAATGAAAGTTTACTAATTACACTATAATTTGAACCTGTTGTCAGACAGTTATCTTGATAATTTTAAAACTTGTATTGAAGACATTTATCAAAGTGGTGATAATTAATCTTATTAAATAATTAAGCACATGATATTTTAAGTTAACTTTTATAACTTTGTAATTCATTTTTTTGTTAAAAGACAAAATAGTGGTTATCAGCTTATTTTTCAAGCACTTGTTAAGGGCTAATTTGGTCAACAAGCTGTAAAGAAGAATTAGGCCCTTGGTAATATACTCAAGAAGAGTGCCTGACCCAGTAGGGAAAAAGACCCAGTGTAAAAATAATCATAATATCAGGGAGAATGTGAGAAATGTCTTAAAGGTAGTAAAAATTAAATGCATATAGTTAATATCTATTAATAGAGCCTAACTTGTTTCATGTTATACTAAATAATTTGAATCACATTCAACTATCTACAATATAAATCAATCTATAATTAATTACCTTCAAAAATAAACTAATGATATTTCACTACCTATTAAACTATAGCAAAATAATCAATTCGCAGTTCACTCTGAATTGGCTGATTATTGAATGCAATTTCAAAACATGGAAAAGCTAAGTTATAGATTTAAATAAGTACTGTTATAAGACATTGGTAATATGCTTGGATCTCATATGGTATATAAAAACTCATGTTCACAAAGTATATATTAAAAAAGATATAAGCCGGGCTCAGTGGCTCAGTCTGTAATCCCACGCCTTTGGGAGGCTGAGGTGCATGGATTGCCTGAGCCCGCGGGTTCGAGACCCGCCTGGGCAGGGAGACCTCATCTCCACAATAAAGCAAAAATTAGTCGGGTGTGGTAGCACATGCCTGTAATTCCGGCTACTCTAAGGCTGAGGCGGGAGGATCGCTGGAGCCCAGCAGGTCGAGGCTGCAGAGGCCAGGAGCGGCCACTGCACTCCAGTCTGGGCGACAGAGTGAGAGTTCAACTCAAAAATAAAATAAATAAATAAAGATATAAATATATAAATGACTTAAATTTTCTAGTTTATACTTTCTGTCCTTAGAGAACTAGTTAGTATCAAAATTTTGTATGTTTCATACTGAGCCATAAAGTTTTCAGATACTTCTCACTCTAAAGGTTCTCTTTAGACTAAGTGGGATACTATTTTGCAGAATATAGATTCATATTTACCATATAAAAATTTGATTATATGAAGGTCTACTGTAGTCAAAATATGTATATGTATTTTAAAATTTTGCTACTATCTATTGAATACTTACTATATATCTATTTTTATACATATTTGCTCTTTATGATTACTAGAAATATTGCTAAATGTAAATGTTATTATTGATTATTTGGCATTTCTATATTTGACATCTGAAATCCAGCAAAATGGTATGGATTTTTAGTTCAGTGAGTTCTGATACGGCTTTTTTTAGTTTGGGAAGTACAGCTCTTTTACTTTGGCAAGCACAGCTGGTTTAGTATGGCAGGTTCCAGGTTCTTGTCTCACAACCAAGAAGAATAAAGAGCCCAAATACAGAAAAGCAAGTAAGTTGGAGTTTACTAAGCAATAGGAAAGTTCTCCGCAACTAGAGGAGACCCAAAGTGGGTTGCCAGTAGTGGCGCTGAGTTCATGGGTTTTTATGGCCTTAAAATGAGGAGGTGAGTGCTGATTGATTGGCAGGTAGGCTTGAAAATGCACCAATCAGAAAGAAATATGGTAGAGTAAAGGACCAATCAGGAGAGCATAGGATAGGGCTAATTGGGAAAGAGCACACCAAAGGGAGATGGGAGTTCTCATTCTGTCTGTGGATTTTCATCAGGAACTTGCAGCTTGTCTCCTGAGGTGCCAGACAACTCTTGGTTTAAGGAAGATTTTCCTGGGATCCACCCTAACTTTCTGATTGACCAGTTTCTTCCTTCCTCCTCACTCATTGTTTATATCATTTTTTAAATGACTTTTTTTTTTTTTTTGAGTCATTGTCACACTCTGTTGCCCAGGTTGGAAAAATAAACTAATGATATTTCACTATCCTTTAAACTTTAGCACAATAATCAATTCAGAGTTCACTCTGAATTGACTGATTATTGAATAAAATTTGAAAACATGAAAAGTGTGGTGGCACTCTCATGGTCAGCACAGCTTTGAATTTTTGGGCTCAAGCAGTTCTTCTGCCTCAACCTTCCAAGTAACTGGAACTACAGTCATGGGCCACCAAGCATGGTTATTTTTTTTAATTGTATAAACGAGGTATCATCATGTTGCCCAGGCTGGTCTCAAACTTCTGGACTCAGGCAAACATCTTGCCTCTGCCTTCCAAAGTGCGGAAATTACAGGCATGAGACACTGTGCTTCATCAACTATATCATTTTAACTGTGTAAGTATCATCCACAATACTTAACACATGAAGTTAAAATTTTATCAATATGTTTTATATAGCGCTACAATAACTATTGTACCAGAGGTCAAGCAAGTAAAAGAAGAAAAGGAGAAGGATAACCAAAAAATATTAAAAATAGAAAAAAAAGAAAAATTCATCAATATTTGAAGATTTTGTATTGGTCTACATAAATGTCACAGGGTTTTTACTTTAAGAATATAACTAATAAATACATTTTTGTAAAGTTGTTAAATATAAAATCAACATATAAATATTAGTAGCCTTTTTTGCATACAGATATTTTAAATGAGGAAATATAGTAAAAAATAGTTTAGGCATACACCACAAAAACAAGAATTTTATGAGGAAATCTCACTGTAAGTCATAAAACAAAAACTTGATAAATGGAAAAAATGTTTCATGTTCATGTTTAAGAAGACATGATGTTATACAGATGGTAGTCATACACAATGAATTATGTGCTCAAACAAATTCAGTGAAAAGCCTCAAAGTTTCTTGTGACAAATGAAATTCTCATTAGAACAAAATGCTTTAAAAAGACACCAAAAATTGATTCTATATATAAGTTAGATGTGGTGATATTTATCTTTCTGTGTTAGGCTTACTCTATTTAACATAATGTCCTATAGGTTTATTAATGTTGCAAATAACTGAATTGTGGTTTTTTTTATGAATGAACAGCATCCGATTGTGTATACTTGCCACATGTACTTTATCCCTTCATCTATTGATGAACACTTAGTTGATTTATGTCTTGGCAATTGTAAATAGTGCTGTAATAAATATATGAATAGAATGATCTCTTCTACATGATCATTTATATATATACTTAGTAGAATGATTGTTAGTTCCTATGGTTGATCTCATAAAAGTAGAGAGTTGAATAGTAACTACCTCTCCCCAGAGGTTGCAGAGACTAAAAGAAATAAGGGGTGATAAAATGTTGATCGATGGGTATAAGTTTACAGTTTGACAAGAGAAATGAGCCCTGGTGTTCCATAGCAAAGTAGGATGACTATAGTCAATGATAATGTATACTTCAAAATAACTAGAAGAGATGGTTTTGAATGTTATTACAAAGAAATCACAGATGTTTGAGGTGAAGATATGCTAATTTCTCTGATTTGATCATTACACACACACATATGCATATACAGAAACATCACATTGCACCTCATAGTGAATATGTACAATTATTATGTGTCAAATAAAAACAAAATAAAATGTAAACACTATTGAAAATACTGAATAATGGGATATATATATATATAAACATATGTAATTATGGTTAAGTTTACCAGAAAAAGCATAAAAATCATTTTAAAATTGATCAACCTAAATAAGAAACAATATTATACCAAGTGATACAACAGTCAGAATAAACTATGTATATGATTACCTCAAAAGTATAATGTCCAGCAAAAAAATTTTAAAAATGATACTCTATATGTCCATGTTAATAAAATTACAAATGATGTTTATGAAAAAATATATAAATAAATAATTTTAAGTAACATAAAAGTAATTGCCTCTGAGAAAGTGGGAAAAAAAGGATTGATGAAGTAAAAAAGCAGAAATTAAAACTGCATCTATATTTTATTAAATACATATTTATATTTATAAATATAAATATTTATTTGGCATTACAATTGGTTATTATACATTAATTTTTGCTTAATATGCTATTATTTAACATTTTAACTTATCAATTTTTCAGCACAAAAAATGCTAACTTTAAAATAAGACTGAAGGCTAAACAAAAAATTAGACTGAAGACTAAAAAACTATTTGTGATTAATATCCTATAATTTTAAAGCTCTTGCAAGTTATTTTCTAATATTTAATACATGTAAGATTCAATCTTGTTTTTTTGAAGTACATATTTTTATGTTCCTAATGTAGCAACATTTTTTTATTACCACTTAATTTTTGCAAAAATATTAGGTAAGCCTAATTACATACAAGAACTTAATATCTGACACAATATTTAGCATATTTTCTCTTATAAGGTAGCTAGTTTGTGCCTGTATATACAAGTGTTCAATATTTTTTAGTAGTTTGAATGCTATCACATTTTTTAACATCATATAAGTATGGGACTATTACTATTAATGCTAACAATCAGAAGCTTAACAATTATTAGGAAACAAAAGTACCTTTCTTCACTAACCAAGAAGTCATAAAATGCCTTCGTGCACCCAGAATCTTGGAGTAGGATCAAAAAATAACATCTCCATTTTTACTCTAGTACTGAACCCAGAGAAAAATAAAATCAGGATGTAAACTCCTAAGACACAGTTTCCACCTACCTTTAGTAAGATACTGTTGAAGCTTGATATAAATATTTTACAATCATTGGCATTTGCACATCTTAATATGGAACCCTAGATTAGACAAACTCACCTACTTGACCAGTTAGAGTAGACAAACTGCTGTGACAAGGAGACCAAAAAATATGTAATGGCTCTGATTCACAGTAAGTTCATTTTCTGTTTATATAGCAGAACAGCTGCACAGACTGATGAGACCATCTTTTTCCAGGTATATAGTTAGATGGTTAGGTTTATTAGAACAGTATTTTCTTAAACACTCAGTTTTTAAATTGTCCTAGTCATCATCTCCATGTCAGACAGCACAGAAAAGATCATATGGCAATTTTCTTTTTTGTTTTACTTTTTGGTGTTGGAGAGACTGCAAGTTTGCATATTGATTTTACTCACATTCCATTGCCTAAGTCTTATTCACACCATCAATTTTAATGGCAAGAAAAACTGAAATTTTAACTAATGTGTGTGTGTATGTGTGTGTGTGTAAGAAAAGCATATAGATATCAGTGAGCATCTAGAAGATGCTACTACACTCACAAAGTGATGGCAGTGCTAGGCAGAGGCAGCCATCCATGAAGAATGGATGTAACTAAAAGAAGACAGCAGAAAAATCTTTCCTGTTGACAGACATACTTACAAAATAAAGGAGAAAGAAAGGAGCTGACCTATGAATTTCACATTCTACTTTCAAACTCAACAACCAGAATAATATTAGTTGTAAAGAGATCTATCTTTTCAAAGACATTTCTGTAATATGGGGGAGGAAAAAAAAGCATCAGTAGGATTTCAGAAATATCCTTCCCACTTAAAATAAATGCATCGAGTTTTCTTATTTTGTATTAAAAATTAATATTTTACAATCTATTAAAACCATAGAAGAAAAGTAAATGTATCTTTACATTAACTACATTTAAAAAGACTATTATTTTATTTAATGCTTTGGTAAGTAAAATAATACATAGAGCGAAAGGGAAGCCAATGAGAAGGTAATTTCAAAGAGTAGAAATTGCCCCGTCAATAGTAGACAGGAAATGCAATCATTTTTGCTATTTTATTGGTCAATAAGTCTTCCTGAAAACTTAAATCATTTTTTCTCAAACATGAGTTTTCAATCATCCACAAATTAAACTAGTAGTTAAAAATAATTTTGGATGACAATACTAGTCAAGTTACCAATTTTTTTTAAGTAACTTGTTTACTTTTCTCATGCAAGTAAGCAGACTAACTATAAGCCATCAAAGGCTGTTATGTTGCCCCAGTGACCACTTCAGGGTTTAAATATTTCGCATCTTTCAAATCTGATACCTTTAAGAATTTGGCCTTCACTACATCATGTCTTCTCATGGCTGGAAAAATCACTGCTGTAACCAGGGTCATAATGTTCACATTTCAGAAATTAAGAATGTGGCATGTGTGGGAGGATGGCCAAAATAAAGTCTTTGCTTTTCTTATAGAGAAAATATAACCTTCCAGGAAAATTCTGTGTGAGCTAATATCCCACAACTGTGTTTTAGAGTCCTCAGTTCTATAGTTAGTCATATTGACACTTGACGTGACACACTCTAGAACTCAACAATTCCATCTCTCATACATGTGCCCAGGAAATATATACATGTTGACATTGTCTTCAGCAGTAAATTAGAGAGTGATAGAGAGAGAAGAAAGAAGAAAGAAATAAAGACAAGCCTGGGAGGAAGGGAGTGAGAAAGGAAGACAGGACCATCAAATCTCATTAATAAGGCAATAGCTAATTAAAAATTGTGATATAGCATTTAATTTGAATATCAGATACATTGAAAATATAGTCAATGGTCTACTTTATCAACTCTTCAATTTAAGCACTTTTAAATTATAACGTTGGCCAACTATCATGGTATAAACACTACCACTGTAGCTAATCTAGAGCTACTCATGTGAAAATAAGCTTTTGCAAGACATCTCCAGCCAACCAGTGAAATATATTTCAAAAACGAAGTCATGAGTGAAAAGGGCACATTACTTCAAGTTTATTTTGACTACAATCATAATAATTCAAGTATGGTTTTATAACATTTTATATTCTGCATAGATACATACATATTGGGGAAAAATGCCCCAAATTTAGTTTGTCATTTATTTTAGAAGAAGAGTAAGTGAGAAATCCATAAAGATCATGGTTAAAGATCATTTCAACACTATCTGTAATATTATACTACATCCATTCAGTTATTTGAAGAAAACATATATTGTTAAGAGTAATATTTATACTTGACAAGATATGGTTATTTCTGTTTATTATCTACTCTATTTTCTGTAGTTTTAAAATTTCTTCCAAATAAATTATGAAAAAAGAAATTGCTACTTGAGCAATCAAAATACAAGATATAGTTGTCATAGTAGCCCAGGCATATTTGCAATCATCATGGATGTAGAAAATGGTGATACATTCAAATGAGTACATGGCTATCATACCTTTGAATTTCTACTCAAGAAAATCAAGAGCTATAAAAGAGGAAAAATTTGATGAGTATTTAATGAATAAATAATTATTTAAATATGTAGAATCTTGATTTTTTTTTTTTTTGAAGTGACCTACAACAAACTCCAGAGAATGGGAAAACACTATATGGTTTTTGTACTTGAAAAAAATTCACAGGATTTCAGAATTCTGGTTTAGAAGTAATATTGTTGCTCAGAAATTAAAGTAACTACAAATTTATCCACAAAACTGCAAAGCTTTTGATAATAAAATGTTGCACTGTAAGTAATTATGATTGGACAAGTGTTATACCAGGCCTAGTGATAAATGAGGATATGTTCAAACTAGATATGACTTATAATTTTTGTAGAATATATTAAGTGCATTAGAAATAAAGAGTTGAAATCACATTGAAATTATCAGCAGTTTAGACTCAGTTCAGAGATAATTTTGAATTGAGAAGAAAGGGTAGACTACAGGAAATATCTCATAGATTTACTCAATCACTTTGTGGAAAGTATTACAAGAAAAAAATTACAATTTGACAACAGACAGAAAAAATATTTAAAATTCTCATTCTGCTATTGTGGACATTTTCATCAGTAAAATCTTAAGTATATTTGCAAAAATATGAATATAAATAATTAGAATAAACATTTAATTATCTCCTATATTATTTACATATTTGACGTCTTTGCAAAAATCTTCACAAAATGTGTCTGTATTAATATTACAAACTGATTTCAGAATTTTTTGTTCTGTTATTTAATTCAGAAATATGATCATATCAGTGTTTTCTAAAAGTAGTCAAATACGGTTTTCTTTGATATCTACACTTTTCTGAAGAAGGAAAAGTCATTATCTATGACTTTGAGTTAAAAAAATCTGTAACTATTCTTTTGTCAAGGTGCTTATTGGTGAATTGAGTCTGTTAACTTGTGAAACCATCCAATTTTCTTGATCCTGTGGTTGTTTGCTCTAGAACCAGTATGAGAAAACCAGCTCTGTAGGCAACAATTTTTCTTTTCTTTGTGATTGTACAAGGCAAAGAACACTCCCTTCTATTATTCCAAATTATACTCCTTTTTCAACTACTCCTGAGAGCTTTTATATCATGGAATCGTATTCAACTCATCTCCCACTATTTTGGAAAATTACATTGACATAAAGGATAATTTTACTTCATTCTAGTGATACAAATACTTCAGTAAATTTCTATGCATTTAGGTGAATCATATTTATGAAGTAATTCTTAAATTACAAAAAGCATTAAAGTCAAGATAAAACTTTCAATTATTGTCATTTCATATATAAAAATAAGAATATAAAATTATTAACCAGGCATGGTAATCCCAGTGCTTTGGGAGGCTGAGGTAGGAGGATCTCTGGAAGCTGAGAGTTCAAGACCAGTCTAAGCAACATAGTGACCCAGTTTCTGCAAAACAAGAAAATTAGCCGGATGTGATGGCATGTGCCTGTAGTTTCAGCTACTCAAGAGGCTGAGGTAGGAGAATTATTAGATCCCAGGAGGTCAAGGCTGCAGTGAATTATGATTGCATCAACCGCACTCCAGCCTGGGCAACAGAACAAGACCTTGACTCAAAAAAGAAAAAAGAAAGAAAGAAAGAAAGAAAGAAAGAAAGAAAGAAAGAAAGAAAGAAAGAAAGAAAGAAAGAAAGAAAGAAAGAAAGAAATTTTTTAAAAAATAAATAATCTATAAGACATGTGTAATGCACACTTTCAATCATTAAAAACTCTCAAAAATCCAAAAAATTTATTCTTGTTCATCATTCTGTTATGTTTGTCTGTGTGTATGTATTTATGTATGTATATATACATGCAGGCATGTATGTATACACAAAAATCAGCATAAATGTGAAGAACTAGACTCCACTGCTCATAAAATATAATGACAAAGCAATAGGTATAATTTTTAAGTTAGACAACATATTATAGTCTTTAAAGTGACATAAATTTCTGTATCAATTCCATCTATCAATATAGAATTTGAGGACAATTATAATCAAGCCAATCCTGATGATCTGGTACGTAAGGTTTACAATTTCATTTTTCAACTTTTTTCAGCAATTTTTTGCAGATTTCCTCATAACTAAAATATTTCTATCTTATTGAAACTATTCCCCTTTAAAAATGAACTGTTACTTGATAAGATTAAGTGATGCTTACAGAAATAGTATTTCCACAATTAAAAACTTCTGAAATCTTTCAATTTCTTCTTGGTCTTCATGATTAACAATTCTGGAGCCTTTAACCATGTATTTTCATAGTTTTTGTCTTTTTAATCCATCAAGTAATTTAGACATTGTTATTTGAATCTACAACAAACTGTCCACATTCAGTTGTCCTTGATTGATAGTTAACTGTATGTGTCAAGTTAGCTAAGAGCTAACAAGACAGGCGGTAAAACATTATTTCTAGGTCTGTCTGTGAGGGAAAAGGTTAGTTTCTGAGCTGGTAGACTTGGTAAAGAACATCACCCTCACCCATGAGGATGGGCATCAACCAATCCTTTGAGGGCCTATTTAGAACAAAAGGCAGAGAAAGGATGTATTTTCTCTCTCTGTTTAGCTGAGACATCCATCTTCTCCTGTACTAGGATATCCTTACTCTTGGTATTTTGACCTCTGGACTTTGACAGGGCCCAGAACAATGCTGACAAACAATTCAGCTAAAGTCTGAACCTCAAATATTCATCAAGATATTGCACTGAGATACATACCCAGTTAATTTTCTTGTTATACAGATTTTTAAAATCTTAATCTATTTTTCATGATTCAAAAGTGGTAAATGCTGTTTTTTTTTTCTTTGTAAATGTAATGCAATGCTGGGATGCAGAGAACTAATATTTGAAAATAATATGGTTAAATATCTAAAGATTATATAATCTTTCAGAAATAAATTACTTGGTTTATTTGCTTATTAACATTTAATTTTTTGTAGTGATTTTCATTAAAGAATCTTCCTGTAGGCATAGTGGCATATGCCAGTAGTCCCAGCTACTCTGGAGATTGAGGTGGGAGGGTTTATTGAGCCTAAGATTCAAGTACAATCTGGGCAAGATATTGTGACCCTATCACTAAATACATAAATAAATAAATAAGTAAATGCATACATACATACATACTATACTTTTCTTAAAGTTTATCTGGAGAAGAATTTGGGACATCAGACATATAAAGTTTCTCACACTGTGATTCTGAAAATTCTGTAATCATTTTGCAATTCAACATATTTCTTTGTTTTCTATGTCACCAACCAATTTTCATATTGCATCCCTTTGATAAGACTGAAGATTTTGTGGTGATTTTTTCCTCAGGACGCACACAGTATTTGGTTTGCTCTCTTTGTACCCAATGACTAATGCATAGTGCCCACATCAATCAATGAATGAAGTAAAAATTATTATATTCTATATCTGTATGTATTAGACATAATACTTTAACAAGAAAACTTAATTTACTATTTAGTAAGACAAAACATAGCTTATAAAGAAATGTCAGGATAAATACTAGATTCTTTTTTTTTCAAGATAATAAGTTGGGGTTGTTTTTTTTTTTTCCATTCTCAGAAGGTTATTGATTAGTTTATTGAACTAATATTATTTTAAATTTCATAAATTTAGACACATTGTAATTTTTATTTTTATTAAATCTCCAAATGTCTAAATTTTCACTAGTGTGAGCCTCTTCAATTTGACACTTAAGTGTTTTTCCTAGATTCCTCAATCATTTTTTTTTTCTTTTTTAAATGCAATAATATTACTAGAATGTATCTTGTTGATGGCTGCTCTGGTCAAGTTTTATCATGGAAATATTCAGTTTAAAATTGTATTTCTACAACATTAAGTGTTAAATATTTTTTATTTTAAAAAAGTTTTACTGAATGAGTTTTGTATTCTGTTTCTTTGATTTTTTTCTTTATTTTCAAGTACATCAATTACATTTATGCTGAATATTTTTGTGTTATTTTTCTTATAAGTTTTTATCCAATTTATTTTATTTATCCCTTATTTATTTTTGAATAGTTACGGGTACTTTCTCTTTTACCTTAGCTCTTCATAATACTTTATCTTTTGTATTTATATGCTCCTAGTTTCGTTTTCTTTTCAAAAAAACAAAACAAAACAAAAAAGTTCCTAAATTCTAATTCTTTTAAATATCTTGTCACCTTTTTATATGTCCTTTCTAATTCATAGTAACTACCTCTGTGTGTGTGTGTGTGTGTGTGTGTGTGTGTGTGTGTGTGTGTGTGTGTGTAGTCTAAAAAATAGTGAACTGCTCTCTGAGATTTTATGAATCTTTCCCTCTACCAATTTTATCTTGATTTCCTTTTTGACTCTATTTTGCCTGTAGTACTCAATGTTAACTTTCCTTTCAGGAGTTTCTCCTCTGTGTGAATTCCACTCTTGAGTAGAACCCTTGAGTCCTGAGAGTTTATGAGAGCTTAACTATTCTAGTTTAACTTGTTCTCACTGTGTTCCCATTAAATTTATTTACTCTCATATAATACAATATGTCTTTTTATGTTTGTATTCTTTTTTTTTTTTGAGTCGGAGTCTCACTCTGCCGCCCAGACTGGAGGGCAGCGGCCGCTCCCGGCCAGCGCAGCCTCGACCCGCGGGCTCCGGCCATCCTTCCGCCTCGGCCTTCCCAGGAGCCGAATTACAGGCATGCGCTCCCACGCCCGGCTGATTTATGTTTGTATTCTATAGTACATATTCTGCAACCAAATGTTAATATTTCTAGTACTTATTATGAAGTATGAAATACTAGTTTTTTTAGGACTGTAAATTTGATAGATTCCTTAAATGAAACCCCTGGTATCTTACTCCATTGCTATTTGTTATATAGTTTTCTCAATGTTAACCTAACATGCTGAAAATGACCTACTACTATATTTCCCATTGACACGCTTCATTTATCAGTTGGAAGAGTCTGATTTATCCTGTAAATTTATTTTATATTCCACTGTTTTTATTATTCTGGAATGGGGATTACATATCTGATCTTTTCCCTTCATATTCAATTACTTTTCCTACACTACCCCTGTCCTCTCATGCAATATTCCCTGGTCACCTTTATTTAAAATAGACCTTAATATAAGATGTCTATGGACTGTCATTTATTTTTTATCTCAAATTATTGTTTATTATCTCCATATGTTTGTCACCAAAGCTATACCTTACACTGAACTATAATTACAACTAACACCATTTTACCAAAGGTCCTCCTCCAAATCACGTGCAACTTCTTAATACGATATACAATTTTTTTCTTTTCATTTTACTTGACACTTAATCTATACTCCTTGAATCTCTTTTCTTTGGTTTTACATACTCATAACTACACTTATATCCTCAATATATGACAAGAGTCTATATAGTTTTTTTATTGTTTTTGAAAATGAATTTCTAAATTTGATTTTTTTTGCAGACGTCAGTTTTTCATTTTCAACATATACATTTTCTGATGTATCTTAGCCCCTACATGAGTCATCTAAATTTCTTAACTAATTTTATTCTTTCTTATCAATTCTTCAAATATCTTCTTCATCTTTTATTTTCTTTATTTCTCTAAGTAATGTCATAAATGTTCAAAATCTCACAGTCATAGTTGAGTTCATTCTCATTTTCTCTAGTGTCAGTATGAATGATACTTCTTTACTAGAATTTGCTTAAATCATTTTATACTTTACATATATTTGGTGGTAATAATACAGTGATGATTTTAACAGGCATCATATCCTGACCACTCTGCCACACTATGTAACAGTTACATACCTTAGGTAATATTGATCTCACAGCCATCTTTGGGATGTGTTGAATACTTATTTAAACAATCTGAATTTTTTAAATGTTCAGTACAAGGCTTGTGATACAAGATATTTCCACTTAGCCAGAAGTGAAAACTAGAAATTCAGTTTGTATGTAAATGCATTTATGTTGGTTTGTAATAGTTTAATAAATATTAATGTTATTTATGAACCAGGTGCATTTTGCCATGCCTATACTTCCAGCACTTTGGGAGGCCAAAGTAGGAGGACTGCTTGAGCCGAGGAGTTTGAGACCAACCCGGGCAATATAGTGAGACCTCGTCTCTACAAAAAATTTTTAAAAATATTAGCTAAATGTGGTGGCATGTGCCTGTTGTCCCAGTTAGTTGGGAGATTGAGACAAGAAGATCAATTAAGCCCAGGAATTCAAGATTGCAGTGACCCATGATCACACCACTGTATTTCTATCTGGGTGACAGAAAACCCGACTCAAATATATATACAAAATATACACATATTATATATATATATTATACATATGATTTATGGATATATTAGATCTCATTTAATAGCTGAAGGTATATTGCCATCTTATAATCCATTACTATTTGTAAAGCACAAAAAATAAATTTATATTTCAAAATATCCAAAATTTGTAAATGTTCATGAATTCTTTTTTACTAAATTTTTGTTAAGAAGCTTGCTACTGTTTTCACAAATAGAGTCTCAGTAGCGTTCTACAATATGTTGAAGCGTTTTTGCAAAGTTTGGAAAGGATTCCATGGGGCCCTAATGAATAATTTAGATTGGATTTATATGCAGGACTCAATGTGTACAGAAAGATTCTGATATAAACAAAAGATTTAGTTATTTCAGTCTACTGAAACTACCATATATATACCACTTCTGGAAAAGGTACTAACTTTTTTTTTTTCAGGCTCATTCAGTGTGGTTTTATTTAGTTGATTTTGCTAATAAGTAAATCATTTTCTACATATAGAAGTGGCAGAAGTTTACTTTTCCTCCTGTAATATCTGTATTCCTTTTTTGAAGACTGTTGAAACTGATGCTCATATTATTCACATATTTTAGGAAGAAAAAGTGTACTTATTTGTGAAACACAATTCTATGGAGACCCATAATTTATCTGTAATTACGGTTTGATTATGACATATTAATTTAAAATAAGATTGCCTTTATTTTTAATTAGAAATAGTGATTGACAAAATGTGGTAAGTCAGATGAAAGACAATTATTCAACCATCGGAGCAAAAGTTCACTGTCACTTATTTTTTTGGAGATCTATTAGAATATATATAATAAATATATGAGTTCCCTGAAATTGTAGAAAGGATGTTGAGCAATCATTATGGGAAAATTGATGAAACTGCCTTCTTAAATGCTTTGTTATTTTTCAGATATAAGTAGCAAATATCCACATTAAATTAGCTTAGATCAGTAGGCGATTTAGTTAGAATGTCTACTGATCCTAGGAAAAGGAATGAAAATAGTTTGACTTTATTGATTACTGAAAACAGGGAGTTGGGCTAAGGGAAAAGCATATTATCTTTATATGTTGTTTCTTCTCCACTTATATTATGGTTCATTTACTTCTTTATTCATTGAGCAACTTGGCAGAAGCCATGATACCAATAACACTTAGGTTCAAGTTGTTGATGTTTTCATCACCAGAGAAGGACTCCCCATTTTCTATAAGTTAAAATTTCTAAAAACCAGTAAAATTAGAGATACCTACCACTGTTTACCTTTTGTTTTTTTGAACATACATATACACACACGTGTGCACATATGCAAATGCTAATCTAGAAACAACAAAAAAAAATTTCATCTCATGTTTAATTTGAAAAATATTCCAAATAATGTAACTCAATGACCTATATATAATTCAAAACCATATTCAGGAAGAAATATCTGGTTGTAATGTTGGTATTTTGGTGTGATGTTAATTCCTGCCAAACATCTGAAAACAAACTTATCATGATTAGACATGAACTAAGTGATATATTTTCACATCTTCCACCATAACCAGAGCATAAAGGAAAAAAATCAGAATAATTGAAATGAAAAAGTAAATAAAATAGGACATGTATTTATAAAGACAGTTCTTATTTCTGAGGTGAGGAAAGACAGAACTTCCATCTTCCATGTTCTGTCTTTCAATATGTGACCTGAAGAACAAGTTTCTTTTTACTGCATCAGTCTGACTTCATTGCCTTCTGTTTGACTTTGGTCAATGGGAACACTTAAAAGAGTAAGAGGAGAGAGGTTTGTTAATATTACAATAAGACTCAAGATGAGGGAAATACTAAACTCCTCTGGAATCCCCCTCTCAAATCTATAGCAATAAATGATTTATCATAGGGTCTATAAAAACATATATTAATCTGTATGTTAAGGTGCTATTTTTAGGTAAGCAGAAAAAATTCTAGTTCTGTCGAAGAAACAGACTTATTTGACTACATAGGTGTATCATGTTTCTTACCCCATTCCTAAGTCAAAAGCAGTTTATAGACTTGATCTTCTTGATAAGGAGATGGAGGATCCCTTTGAAGAAGGACTGTGCACTGCAACCACACTAATCTTTCTTCAAGTTTTTGAGTAGGGCCTGCCGGCATTTACTAAACTGACTGCTTAATAAAAAAAGAAAATATGTATTCTGATTTTTTATGAAGCTACAAACCAACAAGTCAAAGTTGATGTCAATCCCTGAGAATTAAATTATCATCATAGGATAGGGTTTAAAGATTTATGAAGTGTTGGTCTGAGCCATTTCCCAGTAGGTCCAATGGGGCCAAAACCCATTTTAAAGATATTTCTTCAGTTCTACTCACCCATATTCATTATATTAAACAAACAAACAACAATATAGCATCTCTGAAGGAATTCTATTCTAAGGGACCTATTGAAATTAGTGCCAAAATGGAAAACTTTAAAGATGCAGGAATAATTTATATGTTATACTCTTTTACCTCATATTATCCCAAAAGTCAGATGGGCTATGGAGAATGGCTATGAATATTATAAAATTGGTAAAACTGTATAAATATTAAGTAATATAAATTCAACTCACCAATTTCATCCATAGATCCATATTGGGTATATTTAATGAAAGAAGCAACAATAAAACCATGCACTTAGTATTTACCTCTTGGTCCAGCAAATGGATTATTGTCGCTTTCTATCAGAAACATAATCAGAAGCAGTATACAGATGTGTGCAGTCTATGTGTAAATGCTGTGCCATATTACAAATTTGACTTTTTCATCTGTGAATTTTGATATTAGTGGAGAGTCCTGAAACTACTCCATAGACATTAAAGAACTACCGTTTATTAATATGGCAAGGAACATTTTTTTTTGGAGGGGAGCTTTAGAGCACCTATACAATTTTACATTTTATTTTATTATAGAGATGTTTGGGACAAGTTAGGTTTGATTTCACAAGCAGGCTTCATGCAGGTGAAGTTTGGACTTCCTACTGGTCCTTGTTTCTTCTTTGTTTGGGGCCAGATACCCTTTGTGTTGTTGCATGTCTCCTGCCTCCCCTGGCAGTGTCCAGTGACTGCTGATCCTTCCCTTTTGCTAATGTGACTAATGCTCAGGTCCCACTTATGAGTGAGTACACGTAGTATTCAGTTCTTTGTTTCTATTATAGATAGAAAGTATGATGGTCTCAAACTCCATCTAAGTATGATGGTCTCAAACTCCATCCTATTTTCTGTGAAGTCCGTGATTTTGTTCTTCTTTATGGCTGTGTAACACTCTATTCTGTATATGTACCATATGTTTTTTGTTTAGTCTATTTTTTTATGGGCATTAAGTTGGTTCCATGTTTTTGCTATTGTGAATAGTACAGTTACAAACATACAAGTGCACGTGTCTTTTTTTGGAATGGTTTCTGTTCCTTTGGGTATATATGCAAGAGAGAGGTTGCTGGATTGTATGGAAGGTTAATTTTTAGTTCTCTTAGGAATCGCCACATTACTTTCCGTAGAGGTTGAACTAGTTTGCACTCAACTTCTGGGTCAATACTGAAATCAAGACAAAAATAAAAATATTCCTGGAAAAAAATAAAAACAAAGACACATCTTACCAGACTCTCTGGGATGCCTTGAAAACAGGGTTAAGAGGAATATTTATAGCACTGCCTGTACAAATAAAGAAACCAAAAAGAGCTCAAGTAGAGAGCCTAATGGCACACCTATTGAAGCTGGAAAGGTAAGATCACCTAAATCCTAACCTCAGCAGAGTAATCGAGATCACCAAGATAAAAACAGAATTTCAGGTCTCAGAAGACAAAAATATCATAGAAAGGATCAACAAGACCAAAAGATGGTTCTTTGAAAGGATAAATAAAATTGACAGTCCCCTGGCTAGATTTACTAAAACAAGAAAGAGAAAGCCCAGATAAACACAATTAGAAACTCAAAAGGAAAAGTCTCAACTAACCTTGAAGAAATTCAAAAGATTAACAGAGATTACTACAAAAACCTGGACGCAAATAAGCTAGAAAACGGGACATTTTCTGACAACACATAACCTCCCAAGTTTGAAACAAGAAGAAATTGAAACTCGAAACAGGCCAATAAGAACTCAGGACATTGACTCCATCTTAGGAAATCTGCCTACCAAAAAAACAAAAACAGAAAAACCTGAACCAGACAGCTTCTCGAGCTTCTTGAATTCTACAAGACATACAAGGAGGAGCTGATAGTGATCCTACTGAAAGTATTCCAGGCAATCGAGAAGAATGGAATGCTCCCCAACTCATTTTATAAAGCCAACATCATATTAATACCCAACCCTGGCAAAGATCCAACACAGAAAGAGAATTATAGGCTAATCTCTTTGATGAACACAGATGTAAAAATTCTAAACAAGATTTTAGCAAACTGGGTTAGACAACACAATTCAAAGATCATCCACCAAGCTTCATTCCTGGGCTGACCAAGTGGGCTTCATTCCTGGGATTCAGGGCTGGTTCAACATTCACAAGACTATAAATGCAATTCAGCATATCAACAGCATATCAACCAAGAACCACATTATTATATCATTAGATGCAGAAAGTGCATTTGAAAAATCCAGCATCTCTTGTTGATAAAAACGCTTGAGCACCTAGGCATAGAAGGAACATTCCTCCAAACAGTAAGAGTTATCTATGAAAAACCCACAGCCAACATTTTCTCAGTGTGCAGAAATTGGAAGTATTCTCCCTGAAAATGGGAACCAGACAAGAATGCCTGGTCTCTCCCCTTCTGGTCAACATAGTGTTGGAGGCCTTAGCCAGAGCAACCAAGCTGAAGAAGGAAATCAAAGATATCAAAATACGAAAAGAGGAAGGCAAGCAATCCATATCTGTGGATGATATAATTCTACTATATTTTGAAAACCTTAGGGATTCTGTCAAAAACCTCCTCGCACTGATAAGTGACTTTGGTAAATCTTGGGGAACATTTTTAATATACACTTTTTTTGCACTGTGTTGCCTTTCTTGTGTTAATATTCCACACAATAATACCTTTGACTAATAAACTTGTTTATGGCAATCATGTGGAACCACCAGGGATTAACAAATACTAATGTGCACTTCATCATAAAGAGGTAACTAACCATAAAATAATGGAATAACCTTCCAGGTGAGATAAACACCTTGTGATGTCTGAATGATTGCATATAGGGTGTGCTTTTTTTTTCCTTAACCACTGGCAGATGTGTGTATATGGATACAGTCTTCTCCATAACCTCCTCTGAGAACAAGTGAGGGGATGGCAATATCTCCTTCTACATTTATGCCTTATAATTTCTTTAAGAATATTTTTTTTCTCATTCCTGTTAACTTATAACAGGCCCAGTATATTCCAATGACCTAGTATTCAAGGAAGAGATGCTTGTGCCAGAAAAAACAGCCATGCTTCAATTGATTTGGAAGCAAAGAATAAGGGTCATTTTGAATCCTTTGTGCAACATATCATATCCAAAGTTGAGAAAAGAGTTCACTGCATTAGATTGCTGATTGATTCCAAATATTAAAAGTTTACATTATTGCCTTATAGAGTGAAAAGGATTATGTCTGGAATTTATGGGACTAATTTCAGCATTTCTTGTATTTTCTTACCCAATAATTGTAGTCAATGGAGATGTGCAATAGATCATTGAAGATAGTATCACTATGATCTTGAATCCCGGAATTAAGATTTGGGTTAGTTTAATTGAGATCAAGTTAGATTCACAATGTAATTATCTGGACATGATGACAGCTTTTATCAATCGTATAGAATGGAAGTAAAGCTGTACCAGTTTCTTTTTTAAAAAAATTATTTAAAAAGATGTGGGGTACAATTCAGGGTTAGATATACACATGATCATTGTACAGGTAAAGTTTGGTCTCACTTTGGTCCCCATTTCACCTGGTTGAGATAAGGTACTCTTACCGATGCAGTGTGCCCTCTCTCCTCTGGCAGTTTCCCACTACTGCCAATCCCTTTCTTGTAGTATTATGGTAATTGTTCGGGGTCTGTTCATATGTGAGAACATGTGGTACTCAGTTATTTGTTTCTGTGATGGATTATTGAATAGCATAGACTCTAAATTCATACAAGTTGCTGCAAAGTTCATAATTTTGTCCCTCTTTATGACAGTAATATTCCATCATGTATATATCAAGTGACTGGCAGGTGACACATCTTGTCTCTTTACAGGGGCCTTCAATCCTCAAGTCCCTGATCAGTACTGGATTGTGGCCTGTTAGGAACTGGACTGTACAGCAGGAGGTGAGCAGTGGGCCAGCAAGTGATTCATTTGTATTTACAGCTGATCCTCCTCGCTGAATTACTGCCTGAGTTCCATTTCTGTCAAATCAGCAGTGGCATTTGATTCTCATATATTATGATGTAATAATAATAGAAATAAAGAGCACAATAAATGTAATATGCTTGAACTGCCCCAAAACCATCACCTCCACCTGTGCCATGGAAAAATTGTCTTCCAGGAAACTGATCCCTGATGCTGTAAAGGTTGGGGACCATTGTCTTAAAAATTAACTCTTGGAGAAAGCAAGATGCAATGTAAAATGTTTGGCTACCTTGGGAGTAACATCGTATTAGCAGGTTTAACTGAGCCCAGGCTTTCAACTGTTAATAAATTAACTCACCATTATAAATTAATTATGTCCCATAAAAAGATATGTTTAATTTTTAACAACTAGCTCAGAATGTGGGCTTAAAAAATAGGGTCATTATTTCACTTGATGACATTATATTATACAACATGGACTTTTAATTCAATATTAAATATATATTTGTAAGAAAATGATATAATATGAACACACAACAAAAAGACCATGTTACAATGGAGGCAGGGTTTGGAGTAATGTGTCTAGAAACTACAGGAAGCCACTGTGGCCAGCAAACACCAGAACTTAGAAAAGGCATGGAAAGAATCTGCGGGATTGAAAAAGTGAGCATAGCCTTGTTGACACCTAGATTTCAGATTTCTAGTTTCCCAGAAGTCTATGACAATACATTTATGTTGTATTAGGCCATAGAGGTCATGACACTTTGTTATGGCAGGCCTGGGAAACTAATACAACTGCCAAAGCATCAGATGTATGGAAAAGTTACAACAACAGCTTGAGCTTTCCCATCTAGCCTATTCATCCGCTCAGTGCCATGGAGTCCATGCTCCAAGAAGCAGGTGTTTCAGCTGCTTAATCTTGCTAGTCTGGAGTACTACATCTCTCTTGTTGATTTATTTAACTGTATGTACACTCAGTCGAAAGATCTTCTACTAAATTCTCCTTAACTAACCAATCTGATTGTGCCGACAGTTTATTCCTGCTAATTTGACTCATGCACTGTATCTCTTGAAATCCAAACAGAGATAAAAATAAACCAAATTAAATAAAATCATAATAGTAGGAGAAGTTAGAGAGGAAAAGTTTTAGCAAATTCTGAATGCAATTTTGTTTCAAAAAGAGCACAGCCCTGCTGATTTCAGGTAGGAAATGAAAGGAACAAAGAATTTGCAACCAGTTTTCAACTGCATGAAAGCAGAGCTAATTGAATTACCTGAAATAAAAATCATAACCCACCTTCATAAATAGTTCTTATAAATAAATGTAATGTCCAAAAATAACATAGAAAAGAAATTTAAAAAAATTTATTTTGGAATAATATCTTACGCTTAAGTATTCAATATATAGAAGAATATTTATGTCTCCACAAATTTACACAATATCTTTCAATTTATAGTACAACTGACCCGTGAACAACATGGGCTTGAACTGTTGAGATTTATTTGTATACCAACTTTCTTTTAACTCTACCACCCCCCCAAAAAACAAGACCACCTTTCCCTTTCCTCTTCCTCCTTTTCATCCTAAGACAACTCAATGTAAGAATTATAAGGATGAAGACCTTTTTGATTATCCACTTTCACTTACTGAATGGTAAATATATTTTTTCTTTCTTATAATTTTCTTAATAACATTGTATTTTCTCTAACTTGTTATATTACAAAAATATTGTTTATAATACATGTAACATGCAAAATACACATTAATTGTCTGTCTATGTTAATAATAAGGCTTCTAGTTGACAGCAGGGTATTAGTAGTTAAATTTTAGAAAGTCAAAAGTTATGTGTAGATTTTTTAACTGTTTCAAGAGTTGTTACCCCTAATCCCCACTTTGTTCCCAGGTCAGCTGTACTTTCACCATTATTTCAAACAAAATAAGAGAGGAGATTCATGAGAGAGTGACCAATCATTTTGGAAGAACTGATGACTCAGAGTAGATCTTGGTACTGCTTGATATTTGGAGGTCTTGTTGCATAAGAATAGATTTCTGCCTCCTACCCTAAATTAAAATCAGTCTGATTTAAGGAAAATTCTGTTAATAAACACTTTTATTTTTTAAAAATGAAGAAATCTCACAGCAGCTACTCCATTTATAAGACTAAATAATTAACAAAATGGGATTTATGGTGGGAGATTGGGGGGGAAAAGCAGTTTACAACAGAAAGTTCAAGATAAAAACAAAAATTTAAAAAACCAAAATATAAAATCAGTGAACTAAAGACAGTTGCATATCTATACATCAATAACATGCAGGCAGAGAACAAAATAAAAAAGTAATTCAAACAATAAAACTCAGATAATAATTGATATATTTAATATCAAACAAATAATTGATATATTAAAGATATTCAAGAAAATATAACCTCCATAAAACAGGAGAAAAATGTGATAAACTGTTAGAGCAATAGAAAAAGATATTTGGAGGTACATAAAATTACCAAAAAATCAGTAGATGATCTGGAAGATTAAAAAGAATGAAAGCAGTCAAATATGGTAGAGTAAAACAAACATATAAGGGAAAGAATAAGAATACAGAATCAATCCTGCAGAAAGCAAGTGAAATTATAAACATGTTCCAGTATTGAAGTACAACATGAGTCTTCATTTTGAAATAGTAGTGGCATTATCTTAATGTCACAATTTTGAGAAACATATAGGATAAATAAAATGTAATCTGTATCAGAAACATTTATAGCATTTGGGACCTGAAGAATAAATAGAAAGTTTTGATAGATTCTAAATATCAGATGACTAGACAAAAACAAGAATAACACACAAAAACCAAAATAAGCTATGTCATAATAAATGAAATAATTTTTTTTATTGGCATCAAAATTCCCATAACTTCTGTTTGATTATGAAACACTATCAAATTTTCTAAACCCTCAAACTCTTCTCTAAATCTTCCTATTATCATCTTGCTTTGCATCAAAACTTATCCTTCCTTGAGAAACATTAAGAACACTATTTTTGTGTTTAAAGAGATAAGTGGCAGCAGACAGCAGACACTCTTGCTGCTGTCTGGCCTGTTGTGCCCTGCACAGTGTTATCTTCTCCTTAATAAATCTACCTTTCTTAATTCAAATAAAAAACAACAACAACAAAGAGATAAGTGATTGCCTTGTACATTTTTGTCACTTCATCACCATGATCCTTTTACACTCTTTAAAACCCTTATGTTTAAAGCTTATATCAAAAACTTTTCAGTTTGATAAGATCCCACCTGTCAATCTTAGCTTTTCTTGCAATTGCTTTTGAGTACTTATACATGAATTCATTGGCTATTCCAGTATCCTCAGAGGTGCTTCCTACATTTTCTTCTAAGATTCTTATAGTTTGAGGTTTTACATTTAAGTCCTTGATTCATTTTGCATTGATTTTTGTATATGATGATACGTAGGGGTCCAGATTCATTCTCCTGCATGTGACTTGCCAGTTATACCAGCATCATTTATTAAATATGGTTTCCTTTCCCCAATGTGTGTCATTGATAGCTTTGTAAAGATGGTTTGGTTGAAGGATTGAGTTTTTATTATGGATCCTCTGACCTGTTCCATTGATCTATGTGTATCAGGCCATCCTGATAATTATAGCCTTGGAACTTCTGAAAGTGTGATACCTCCAGCTTTGTTCCTTTTGCTGAATATTGTTTTAGCTATCTGTGCTCTTTTTTTGCTTCAATAATGTCTTTTTTAGGTCTTTGAAAAACGATGTTGGAAAATTGATAGGGATTGCACTGAATCTGTAGATAGTCTTAGATTAGATGAAAATCATAAAAATATTGATTCTTCCAATTCAGTAGTATTGGATCTTTTTCTATTTTTATTGTCCTTGATTTCTTTGAGCAGTGTTTTGCAGTTCTCATTGTAAAGATCTTGCACTTCTATAGTTAGGTGGATACCAAGGAATTTCTTTTTTTGTGTGGCTATTGTAAATGAGAATGTGTTTTTATTTGGTTCTCTACCTGTATGTTATTGACGTTTAGAAATGCAGCAGTCTTTAGTTCATTTATTTTTGTATCCTGAGACTTTAACAAAGTGGTTTATCAGCGTGAGGAGGCTTTTGGCAGACTATCTGGGTTTTCTTGGTATAGAATTTTATAATCCATAAGGGGATAAACTTGACTTTATCTTTTCTTAGTTAGATACCCTGATTTCCTTCTCCATTCTGATTGATCTGGCTAGAATTTACAGAACTGTATTGAATAGGAGGAGTGAAAGTAGGTAAACTTGCCTTGTTCCAATTCTTAGGGAGGATGCTTTCAGTTTCTGCCCATTAAGTATGATGTTGGCTGCCGATTTGTCATCGATTGCTCTTATTGTTTTAAGGAATGTTCCTTTGATGCCTAGGTATTTGTGGGTTCTTCTCAAGAAGGAATGCTGGATTTTATTGAATGCTTTTGCTGTGTCTAATAAGATAATCATGTGGTTCTGGTTTTCACTGCTGTTAATGTGCTGAATTATGTTTGAACCAGCATGTTATAGTTGAAACAGCTCTGCACCAAGAAACCATCAACAGAATAAAGAGACAACCCACAGAATGGAGAAAAAAAATATTTGCAAGCTATGCATCAGAAAAAGGCCTAACAACCAGGAACTGTAAGGATCTTAAATAAAATGAAAGGAAAAAAACAAGCAAAAACAAAAACAAACGAGCAAACAAAAAAACCATTAAAAAGTGGGTAAAGGACATGAACAGACACTTCTCAAAGTAGGACATACAGGCAGCCAATAAACACATGAAGAAATGCTCAGCCCTACTAATCATCAGAGAAATGCAAATTAAAACATCAATGAGATGATACCCAATACCGATAAAGATTATCATTAATAAATTTTTAAAAAACACGTGCTAGCATGGCTATGGAGAAAATGGGACACTTCTACACTGTTGGAGTAAACATAAGCTAGTTCAAACCCTATGGAAAGCTGTGTGGCAATTCCTAAAAGAGCTAAAAAGCTCTCTTTCATACGATCCAGCAATCCCCCTCTTGGGAATATACACAGAGAAATAGAAATCTCTCTACCAAAAGGACACCTGCACATGCATGTTTATTGCCACACTATTAACAATAGCAAAACATGGGGCCAGGCTCAGTGGCTCAGCCTGTAATCCCAGCACTTTGGGAGGCCGAGGAAAGTGGATTGCCTGAGCCCACTGGTTCGAGACCCGCCGGGCAACTTGGTGAGACCTCATCTCTACAATAAATCAAAAATTAGCAGGACGTGAGAGTACACGCCTGCAGTTCCAACTACATGGAAGGCTGAGGCAGAAGGATCACCGGAGCCCAGCAGGACACCGCTACAGTGGCCAGGAACGTGCCACTGTACTCTAGTCTGGGCGACAGAGTGAGACTCCTACTCAAAAAAAAAAAAAAAAAAAAGGAACCAATCCCAATGCCTATGGAAAGTGGAATTGATTTAAAAAGTGGCACATATACATGATGGAATATTATGCAGCCAAAAGAACAAAATAATGGACTTCACAGCAACTTTGATGCAGCAGTTCTTCAAACTAAGCAAACTATCACAAAAACAAAGAAATGAATACCGCATGTTTTCACTCATAAGTCGGTCCCGAACACAGGTCACACCAGCACAAGGATGAGATTGGCGGACTCTGGACACTGCTAGTGAATGGAGAAAGGAGGGTAGGGGACACGTGACAACATGGTTCACTATCAGGGAGATAGGACACGTTAGAAGTCCAAACTTCACCTGCATGTAACCTACTTATGTAGTAAATACCTGCTTGCACTCCACAACTTGAAGATAATAGAATAGAATAAGATAAAATAAAATGAAATAAATAGAGCGTATTTCATTGGACAGCTACTCACATCACTTCTTTTGGAAGTCATCTGCAGTTCTTTATATCATCCACATCATAACTTGAATAGGGAAGGAAGTTCTGACCTACACTTTCCAATAATCTTAACCAAAATTTTTGATGCTCTCAATATCCATGTTGATTATTCGTGCAATACACTGACCTCTCAGTTGTTTTTAACACTTTTCTCCAGTAGCGTTATTCTCTGAACACTGATTCTACCACCTATGCATATGATTATATTCTAGACATTATTATTTTAATAATTATAACTAGAAATGACTGTGCAAGTTGTCAGATTCAGTGAAAAATGAAAATTCGGCTTGTTTTAAAATTATTAAGAATTTCAAAGTGATGACAGTAGAACTTTTAAAAGCACTGGGTGCTTCTAAGCATGGGGCCATGTGGGACTGCACTGGTTTCATATTCATACAGACAGTACTGGCTCCTACATAAATTCAATTACAATTTTCTTTTCTGCTCATTCTTTGTAGTTCCCAGTTTCCAAGAATTACATGATTTCACAGGTGTGTGTAATAATTTTACTACTGACTTTTTATTCTCACCTACCACATGTCTTTACTTAATTATTTACTAAGATACCACTATCTAGACTTGTACATATATTCCAAAGTCTCTATTCTTTCTCTCCACCAGTAATAGTCACATGAAAAAGACAAACTCCTTGATTTATTCAATGTTGGCTACTCTACACTTGGATCCAAGCAGATTTACATGACTGAAAAAAAAAAAAAAAAAACATGCTGAATGATTTTAGCTTAAAGTCAATAACAATCAGTGGGTTTTTAATATTATCTGAAAAGCTTCCTATATTTCCCTAGTCATTTCATTCTAATAGGTTACAATTAAAATCTCCCTTGCATAAGCCAGAAATACAATTTCCTTTCTGTCTCTGTCCATGACCTTGCTTGCTATTGCACTGAGGAAATAGAACAATAAGAAGATGAATCTCTTATGTTCCCACCATCATAACTACCAATGTTCCTGCATTTTTGTCCTCATATACTGCCTGCTCTCCAGTTATTATAAATGAATTATCCATACGATTGTTTAAAAGCAATGCTCCATATTACCTACCAAAGGGCATTGTCCCCTAAATTATTTTCTCTTTTTCTGCATCAGTTTTTATCTCTCTAGCAATGTGTACTCTCACGATAACAAGTAATATCAACCAACTTAAAACAAATAGACTAAAATCAAACAAAAAAAATCAAGCTATTAAAATGTCTAATTTTTCTTATTCTATCTCTTTTATGCATTTTCTTACTTTTAAATATTTGAGTGGCCTCTTTCCTCTATTTCTTTCCATTAACAAACTTGTCTTGTTTTTTGACTTTAAATATTTCTCTATTTTAACATTTCCCCAAAATATAATATCAGCCTGTACTCTATTGTACTCTTTTATATGCAATAGATACTGAACACTTTTCTTTGAATTTCAGTTACAAAATAAAATATTTATAACAACTGCTGACCTCTTTCCAAATCCTGTAGTCCTATTTTCACTGCAGTTTTCTATTTTGCTAAATAAGTCCATTCTCCAATTTTCTCAGAAAAAGAATTTTATAGTTATTCTTGAATTATTTCTTTTTAAAAATGCATTTACTTATTATAGAGTTGTGGAGTTCATGAGAATTTATTGTGTAAGTAGCCTGTACTCAGGTGAAGTTTGGGCTTTTAGATGTCCTTCATTTTCTCTGGTAGTGAAACAGGCCACTTATTCTCCCCTGTCCCTCCCTCCACTAGCAGTACCTAGTGACTGCTGATCCCACCCTTGTGCTAACGTTACAAGTTATCAGGGCCCCCTTGTGAGAGAGACATGGGATATTCAATTCTTTCTTTCTGTGATAGGTCACTTAGTCTAACAGTCTCCAGTTGCTGCAAAGGCCATGATTCTGTTCTTTTATATAGTTGTGTAATATTCATTAAGTATATGTACCACATTTTCTTTATCCAGTCCACTTTTGATGAGTAGCAGTGTTAGTTACATGTTTTTGTTATTGGGATTAGTGTGGCAATAAACATGCATTTGCAGGTGTCTTTTTGGTAGAGCGTTTTATATTCCTTCGAGTATATTCCTATCAGAGGAATTGCTGAATCACATGGAATATCAATTTTTAGTTATTTTAGGAATTGCCACACTGTTCTTCATAGAGGATGAACTAGTTTTCATACCCACCAACAATGTAGAAGCATTCCCTTTTCTACACATCAGTGCCAACACTAGATGTTTTTTTGATTTGTTAATGATAGTAACTGGAGATAGGTAGTATCTCACTGTAGCTTTGATTTGCATTTATCTGATTATGAGCATTTTTTCATGTTTCTTTTGACTGCTAGTATGTCATCTTCAGAGAAATGACTCTTCATGTCTTTTGCCCACTTTTTATGTGGTTGCTATTTTTTCCCTCTTCACTTTGTTTGAGTTCCTTGTAGATCCTGGATGTAAAGTCTTTGTCAGATGAATAATCTGCAAATATTTTTCCATACTGTGAGTTGTCTTTTTACTCTCCTGATGGTTTATTTTGTTATGCAAAAGATTTTCAGCTTGATGAGGTCTCACTTGAATTATTTTTGTCTTCACACACTAATCTAATTCAGCACCAAATCTTGTTAGGTCTAAATACAACATATGTCCCCAAACTGATTACCATTTACCTACTCCCCTACTAATACTTTGACCCAACACAACATTCTCTAACATCTGGCATATTCCATGTGTCTCATAATTGGTTATCTACTTCTATTCTTGAGCTCTTACACCATATTTTCATGAAGACATCGTGCTCTTCTGAAAATATATCTTGTATCACATAATTTCTCTGCTCAGATTCCTTCATTGACTTCACAGCTCAGGAAGAGAAATGCCTATGTACTTATGATGGTCTGAAACTTACTGTGTGTCTGAACAGTCCGGTATCAACTTCATCTCCTGGATTTCTGCTCAAGCAACACCGTCTCATTTGCTTTTTCTCTGACACACCAAGCATGTATCTATCTCAGGCATCCTCCCCAAACCTCACTGTTTTCCCTACAATAATTTTTTTCCACAGTTATCAAGCACCTCACTGCCCTATGTCTTCACATTCTTTAAATATTTTCTCAAATGCAACCTTGTAAGTGTCTTTTATATACAGGTCTATAGCACCAAGAATTGGTGGGGGAAAAGAGAAAGCAACAAAAATATTCAGATAGTTGAATGAATGTATTCTTGAACCTCTATGTGCTTGCCACACTGAAACTAGTACAAAATGGAATGCATTCATCTTGTGGTCACATGCCAAAGTGACAACTTCGAATGATTAATTTATGTCTAGTGACCAAAAGGCTGTGACATAGTGTCTGAATCATCATAGAGCATTAGACTAAATGTGTCTCCTGAAATTGCATATGCTGAAATCCAAAACCCTAATGTGATGATATTGGGAGATAGGTTATCTGACAGATAATTAAGTCATGAGTGTGAATCCCCATGAATGGGATTAGTGTCCTTATAAAGAGACCTGGAGAGCTCTTCTGTTACTGCCACATAAACAGTAAAAATAAAGCTACCTAGGAACCAGGAAGTAGGTTCTCACTAGATACTGAATATACCAACACTTTGGTCTTAGATTTCCCAACCTACAGAACTGTAAAAAATACATTTCTGTTGTTTATAAGACCATATTTTGTGAATTTTTGTTATAAAAGCTCAAAGGGATTAAGATAACCATATACTAATAATTGACCTAGATAGTTTTTATTTCTGAAACATTATTATGTGGTGCTAGCATTGAAGCTAGTACTCCCTCTTGGCAACACCCACTCACATTTCAGGAGGGTTTTTGGAATCAAGATAATGATAAGAGATTTGACCCAATCTAACATCCTAAAATCCATTACTACCTCATTTCCAATTTGTTAATGATAGTCCATATGAAAAGTTCTGAGCAATAGAGAAATCCAAATTGCATTTGTCTATCTAGCAAAATGACTTCACGTATTCAAGTCATTCTGGCTTGCTATAATATTTGATGTAATGAGATGTTATATTTAATAATATTTCCCAAAATCTCTATCAGAACTCAGAAGACCATGCATGATATTAATATTCAATATATAATATTAAAACCTATATGTAACATGAGAGTTTGTTTATAAGAACTGATATTTCAGGATCTGACCTTCTTCCTCCTGTATCTTCTAATAACATTGGTCCAAAGGGTTAATTACATTTTGAACTAAGGCTGATTTCTTTTCTTTTTTTTCTATTTTTTTTTTTTTGAGTTGGAGTCTCACTAGGTCGCCCAGACTGGAGTGCAGTGGCCGCTCCTGGCCACCGCAGCCTCTCCTGCTGGGCCCCGGCGATCCTTCCGCCTCAGCCTTCCAAGGAGCCAGAATTACAGGCATGAGCTCCCACGCCCAGTTGATTTTATTTTCTAATGAGTTATACAATAATTAAGGGAAGCATCTCATTATTTTAATTCTTACCAAAGCCAATTTATCTTTGGTATGCTGAAAATAGTTTCAGTGTGTATCTAATATCTCATAACACAAAAGTTATTAGAATAGAAACAAGATAATATTAATTTGTTTGCTATGTGCTTATTTGCCATTAGAGTGAGAAAATATGGATTAATATAATTTTTTAAATATATAAAAAATTTTAAAATAGTTTTTCTTAGTTTTAGAGTCATACTTTGGGAAAAGCATCTTGGGGGAGTAAACATTCCCTCTCCTTATAGGATTGCACCAAGATCTCAGCTGCATCTAATTAAAATCTGATTTAACAAGCTGATGGTTCACTAATTTGGTTTACGTAGTGTTTTATGAAAAGTCTATCTGAATTCTTAAACCAGTAATTTCAGGATCCTGGTGATTGAGAAATATGACTTGAAAAAAATGTCTCTTCCACAATCCAGTTTGGGGTTGGCATAAATATTTTTTCCCAATATATCATCCAAAAGATGTGCTTTGAAATTATATGTTGTACAAATGAATGGAGAGATGATAAGTTGGACATTTTGGTCACCATTCTTATAGATCAGTTTGACATTTACAACATGGCCATAGAGGATTTTTTGTTATCTGAACTTAATTTGCATAAAATATAATCATTGGTTATTGGACTTTTTTATGGGTTAAACCCACATCCACAATTAATTTGGACTTGTTATTATAACAGTCTGTATCTTTCACTATAACTTTCTTATCAGTTCCTTGGGGAGAAAATTTTTGTTTCACTAGAAAAATTAGTGTGCACAATTCAGCAAATGATCGCCTATTTGTTGTTGTTGTTTGTTTGTTTTTTCTTTTTAGTGGCTTTCATCTGTGACAAAATAGCCTCACTCTAAAGTTTTGTTGATTCATAAAGTTGAGCTTCTTTTTTTTTTTTTTTTTTTG